>NW_012105464.1:344907-388116 GCF_000951045.1 Mandrillus leucophaeus
TGATAGTTTGCTAAGAATGATGGTTTCCAGCTGCATCCATGTCCCTACAAAGGACACAAACTCATCCTTTTTTATGGCTGCATAGTATTCCATTGTGTTTTTATCTGAAAAGTAGGGCTGCTGTGATTAGTAAATGTACATGGCCTGGGATACAATTGCTAAATATTTATTAGGTGTTATTTTATGCCATAAATACCTTAGAAATCCCAAGATAGAATAATTGAATTTGAATATGAAAAGTTCCTTACGTCTTACCTGTCCCAGTCCTTCGGTTAACTTGTGAGAAAACAGTGAATTATTGGTGATGACAAAATTCATTAGTGGCAAAATTGAGGTTTGAACCTACAGTTCTTAACTGATGCTCCAATTTTCATGCACATTTCTTAATTCTAGCTCTTAAAGACAATTTTTCTTAGTTAAAACAAGAAAACAAGCAGTTAAAAGCAGTTGCTGACTACTCAGGGCAATTTATATTTGCAATATTACTTTCATGAATAAATAATCCAGTAAATAAATATTATAGTAACTGTCGGATGTTAGATATGGAACAGGATAAAGTGGCCAGATGGTTCGTTTCAATGTAAAAATATTTTTTCCTTCCTATTTCCAGACATTTCAAAATCTGAAATAAAGCATTTTTTTTTTTCTTTGATTTAGGAGGCAAAAAACTAGCACAGCAAAAGTGCAACTGTTGAGGCTAGGAAGAGTTGGATTGGGATAGGGTTGAAATTACTACTGGGAAGATTTTATATTGTAAAAAAGAGGGCCTGATATTCTATGAAGAAAGAAGATTCAAACAGAATAAAATGAAAATATTTCAGATTGTTTCGAAAAGTGATCGTGTCTGTATTGTTATGACAAGAATATGTTTGCTATATTGACTACAACTTCAAAGTACTGATATATACATACATATATCACCTAGATACATATGTATGTGTATGCATATATGCCACTTTGTGTCATTCATAATAGATTGGTTGGTTCAGTATAATTCTTAAACTAGATTTTCTTCACAGTACTGGGTATGTTATATACATGCTGAGGTTTTTACTTTCAGTTATGCTATGTGGTATGTACTATCTACACTTTTTCAGTAGAAGAAGTTGAGGCTCAAAGTAGTTATGCTGTTAATTGAAATAACAGAAAAATAGTTTTTTTTCTATTTTTCTTTAAAAAGATTAGAAGAGAAGTTTGTGAGGTTAGTGTGCATCATTTAGACCACAGACTAGTCCAGCAGGAACACTCACTCTTACAGATGGGGTTATGGATTAGAGCAGAGCTAGGACTAATGTTGAGCCAGTAAGAACCAATTCAGCTAAAATGATTGCTAACATTTGGAAATACTTCTGTAGTACTTGGTAATCTGCTGCTTCCATGAACTTCCAGGGAGATCCCTCACCTGCCTTGTAACAGCAGCCTGGCTGATGCCTTGTAACAGCAGCCTGGCTGATACCTTGTAACCTGAAAATTCCTATATTTCCTCACAATCCATCATGGCAGGAAGCATAGCTGGCATAGCAGAAGGTTCATGTATCTTGATCAGGGAAGAAGTAAACTTCTTCCCTGAAGAAGGGGGAACTGACTGCCTCCTGTTTTCTGATTTCACTGGCCAGACCCCGTTGGAAACTAGAGAGCAAAAGAGTCTAGGATGTATGGTCTGTAGAGGTTGGCCTCCTCAGGCATGGAACCAGATAGGAAAGAGGTGAAAATGGATCTAGTGGGGCAAACAAAGTATAACCAGCAAACCAGTAGAATGAAAGATCACTGCAGAAATTAATATGACCTCTAAAGCAACAAATAAATCTGCAATTCTGGCACAGCTGTGTTTATGACCTGATGTTCATGTCTGCTAGAGGAACCCTAAATTAAGAGAAGGAAGGCAGAAGCTTTTTGTTTGGACTCTTTCAAAGGCTATTAGGTTATGCTGCTGTCACCTTTTCTGATCTGGGGATTTCTGTCATAATCCTCTGGAGTTGGTGTAGGTACAAGGTCCTGAATTTGCCTAACCCTCCCCAAATCTTGACAAATTTCAACTCTTTCTTCACATTTACTAAGAGTCACATTGTTAAAGTAGGACTATCTGCTTGAGAGATTAATTTATTATAATAGTCCTTGGAGTTAGACTATAGGGTAATTGGCTTTCCAGAACTCTGGAATGATGAAGCATAGGTATTTTTAGACTTGTTTAGGAAAACCTTGCTCTCTCTTTCTGGGTATAATAATGTGAGCTTGCTCTTGTTCAGTTCTTTTCAGGAACCAAAAAAGTCTAGTATTCGTAAACCTCTTTTGGACAAAACATATTGATTGCTATGTTAAGAATTCTAGGAGAGGCCAGGCACAGTGGCTCACGCCTGTAATCCCAGTACTTTGGGAGGCCGAGGCGGGTGGATCAGGAGGTCAGGAGATCGAGACCATCCTGTCTAACACGGTGAAAGCTCGTCTCTACTAAAAATACAAAAATTAGCCAGGCGTGGTGGAGGGCACCTGTAGTCCCAGCTACTCGGGAGGCTGAGGCAGGAGAATGACGTGAACCCAGGAGGCAGAACTTGCAGTGAGCCGAGATCACGCCACTGCACTCCGGCCTAGGTGATAGAGCGAGACTCCATCTCAAAAAAAAAAAAAAAAAAAAAAAAAAAAAAAGAATTCTAGGAGAATGATATAAAGATATAAACCGTGTTATAAAAGAGCTGTGGTATAAAAGCCTGAGTATAAAAGTGCAGGAATATGAATGTTCTTTCAACTCTGATGAGAATTTACTTGCATGAGTGTCACAGGAAGTTGCAAATCATGGAGGAAACCAGAATTCAGTGAAAATCCATGCAATATGTGGTACCCTTTCATGAACTCTGTTTTGTCACATATTTCCATTACATTCTATACAGTTGGCTATTCAATATGGAAATTACGCTATCTCTATATATTAGTTTGCTTGGGATGCCATAACAAAAAACCACAGACTGAGTGGCTTTAACAACAGAAATTTATTTTCTCACAGTTATGGAGAGCAGAAGCTCAAGATCAAGGTATTATCTAGTCTGCTTTCTCCGAAGGGCTCTCTCCTTGCCTTGCAGATTGTTGCATTCTTCTGTTTTCGCACATGGTCATCCCTTTCTTTTTCTTATAAGAACACAACGTATTGGATTGTTGGCCACCCTAATGACCCAATTTAAAGTAATTACTTCTTTAAGTTTCTGTCTCTAAATGGAGTCACATTCTGAGCTACTGGGGGTAATATGAAGTATAAAAACCATATGATCATTTCAATTGATGCTGAAAAAGCATTTAGTAAAATTCAACATCCCTGCATGATAAAACCCTCAAAAACTATGTGTAGAAGGAACATACCTCAAGTCAGTAAAAGCCAAACGTGAGACACCCACAGCTAGTATCATACTGAATGTGGAAAAAATGAAACCTTACCCGCGAGATCTGGAACATGACAAGGATGCCCATTTCCACCACTGTTATCCAACATAGCAGGGGACGTCCTAGCTAGAGTCATCAGATAAGAGAAAGAAATAAAGGGCATCCAAATTGGAAAGAAATTACTCAAATTATTTTTATTGCAGATGATATAACTTTATACTTAGAAAAAATTTAAAGACTGCACCAAAAAACTATTAGAACTGACAAAGTTGCAGGATACAAAATCAACGTACAAACATTAGTTGCATTTCTATATACGAAGAGTGAACAATCTGAAAAAAATCAAGAAACTAATCCCATTTATGATAGCTACTAATAAAATAAAATACCTAGAAATTAACCAAAGAAGTGAAAGATATTTACAGTAAAAACTGTAAAACAATAATGGAAGAAATTGAAGAAGACAAAAATTAGAAGATGTGCCATGTTCATGGATTAGGATAATCAATATTATTAAAAAATCCATACTGCCTAAAGCAATCTACAGATTCAATGCAGTCCCTATCAAAATACCAAAGACATTCTTCAAATAATAAAAAAAAATTCTAAAATTTATATGGAACCACAAAAGCCCCAGAAGAGCTAAAGCTGATGTAAGCAACAAGAACAAAACTGGAGGAATCACATTACCTGACTTCAAATTATACTACAGAGCTCTAGTAACCAAAACAGCATGGTACAGGCATAAAAACAGACATATAGCCCAGTGGAACAGAATAGAGATCCCAGAACAAAACCTGTATAACTACAGTGAAGTCATTTTTGACAAAGGAGCCAAAAACACACTCTGGGGAAAGGAAAGTCTGTTCAATAAATGGTGCTGGGAAAACTTGATATCCATATGCAGAAGAATGAAACTGGGCCTCTATCTTTCACTATATACGAAAATGAAAAAAAAAATTACTGAAGACTTAAATCTAAGACCTTCAACTATGAACTACTAAAAAACAAAAACAAAAACAAACAAAAAAAACCAACACCTTGGGGAAACTCACTGGGACATTGGACTGAGCAAATATTTCTTTAGTAATACCCAGCAAGCACAGGCAACCAAAAAAAAAAAAAATGGACAAATGGGATGACATCAAGTTAAAAAGCTTCTGCACAGCAAAGGAAACAATCAGCAAAGCAAAGACACAACTCACAGAATGGGAGAAAATATTTTCAAACTATTCACCTGACAAGGATCTGAAAGACCTTTCTCAAAGCATGCAAATAACCAAAAGGAATATGAAAAGGTGCTCAATATCACTGATCATTAGAGCAATGCAAATCTAAACTATAATGAGATATCATCTCGCCCCAGTTAAAATGGCTTTTATTCCAAAAGACAGGCAATAACAAACGCTGACAAAAATGTGGAGAAAAGGAAACCACTGTACACTGTTGGTGGGAATGTAAGTTAGTACAACCACTTTGGAGAAGAATTTGGAGGTTCCTCAAAAAAACTAAAATTTGAGCTACCGTATAATCTATAAATTCCACTGCTAGGTAAATACCTCAAAGAAAAGAAATGAGCATATTGAAGAGCTATCTGCACTCCCGTGTTTATTGCAGCACTATTCACAATAGCCAAGATATGGAAGCAACCTAAGTATACATCAACAGATGAATGGATGAATAAAACATGGCACATATACACAGTGGAGTACTATTAAGCCATAAAAAATGAGATTCTGTCATTTGCAACCATATAGATGAAAGTGGAGATCATTATGTTAAGTGAAATAAGCCAGGTACAGAAAGACAAACTTCACATGTTCTCACATATTTGCAGGATCTGAAAGTTAAAAAAATTGAACTAATGGAGAGAGAGAGTAGAATAATGGCTATCCTAGAAGCCAAGAAGTGTTCTAGGGGAGAAGTAAGGATGGTTAACATGTACAAAAATGTAGTTAAACAGAGTGAATAAGATCTAACATTTGATAGCACAACAGGGTAACTACAGTCAAAAATAAATTATAGTACATTAAAAATAACTAAAAGGGTATAATCAGATTGCTTGTAAAACAAAGAAAAGTAAAATGCTTGAGGTGATGGATACCCCATTTACCGTGATGTGATTATTAAACATCTTATGCCTGTGTCAATATGTATACACCTCCTATGGACGAACAAACATTAAATGTTAAAAACTTTTTGAAAAGAATGCATGTTGTCTTCCAGATCCATCCATGTTGTCTCAAATGGCAGTAGTTTCTTTTTTGTTGTGTGGGTGATTAATATATATATACACATACATATATATACACATACATACACACACACACACACACACACACATATATATATGTATTTTATTTTTATTTATTTATTTATTTTTGATATGGAGTCTCGCTCTGTCTCCCAGGCTGGAGTGCAGTGGTGCGATCTTGGCTCACTGTAACCTCTGACCCCCGGGTTCAAGCAATTCTCCTGTCTCAGCCTCCTGAGTAGCTGGGATTACAGGCACGTGCCATCTCGCCTGGCTAATTTTTGTATTTTTAGTAGTGGTGGGGATTCACCATGTTGGCCAGGCTGGTCTCGAACTCCTGACCTCAAGTCATCTACCTGCCTCGGCCTCTCACAGTGCTGAGATTACAGGCGTGAGCCACTGCGCCCAACCCTGAATAATATTTTATTGTATATATGTACCACAATTTCTTTACCCATTCATCTGTCAGTGGAAAGTTAGGTTGTTTCCCTATCTTAACTATTGTGAATAATGTTGCAGTGAACATGGGGTTGCAGATATCTTTTGGACATATTGATGTTATTTTCTTTGGATATATATATACAGAGCAGGTTTGCTGGATTCATTTTGTCAATTAAATTTTATTTGTCAGTACGAAAACAAAAAGCCAACAAAAAGTCGGAGATCTGGGGTGCCTCTCATTGTATTTAAAAGCAAATTAGCTGCCATTTGTTCATGGTGCTCCTTATCTCAATGGTGAGACAAAATAATCTTTTTATTTTAAATTTTACACGAAAACAGTGTGGTCACTTCCTTCTCCATTCACCTTGAAGATCTAACGTATTCATGATATGTAAGGATTGGTGCAGGTTTTCTATGTGTGCATGCGTGAGTGTGTGAATGTGTGTGTGTATAGATGTGTATGTGTTTATGAATGTATCTAATGTGTCTAGGAATGTTTATGAATGTGTGTATTTATGAATGTGTGTCTATGTATACATATTTATGAATGTTTGTGTTGGGGATATACATATATATATATTTATTTATGAATATCTATGTATAGCAAAGGCACTAAATAGAGTTTTGGCTTCATTCATGCTTAGGGGCTAGACCCACATAGATATATATATATAGATGCCTTCAGAATCCATTGTCATAAAGGATTGTCATGTACCCCGTGTAAGACTGTCAAAAGGGATAAATGGAACATTTTCCAAATTCTTCAAAGTTTATTACAAAACTCAACGTCAGTTCTTTCTGGCTTCCTCTCTCTAGACTTCCAAAAGAACATTTTTGGCCTTCCTATCTCTCTGCCAAGAGGCAAGTTCCAAGAGCAGAGAGCAGTAAGAGTTTGAAGAAAAGCTAAACTCTGAGCTACCCTTTGAGTACTAGACACCAAAGTCTTAATTTCTTATATAATTTCTTATATATAGTCTTAATGGGCTAGGACTTACATGTAAAATCTGCAAGGATTGTGTCCAGGTTCATTATGCAATAGGATGTCAGCAGCATAGTCTGACAACTGTAGCACAAGATTCGGTAGAAAGAACTATTAGAGAAGACAATATTGGACAAAACCTTTACAGATATTACACACCCTACATTTAATAACACAGTGGATACATTGTGATAAAATATTTTCAGCTATCATTTGCTGTGAAGTAGAAGGAAATATAAGAAGCCATATTTTCTCTTAAGTATCTTATATTTGTGAGTCATATAATACACTGATATTACTCTGATATAGGTAAATACGAAAATAGTTCAGGTACACAAAATACTGAAATAACAGTTCAAGAGTAAAATAGAAGAAATGACACTTGGCAGGGCAGGATTAATTGGTAAACGAATCCCAGCAATCAGATATTATGTCAATTCAGAGAAGGAAAGGCTTTTTTTCAGGTGTAGAAATCATATCTAAATGGAGTATTGAGAACAGACAGAACTTGAATTTAGCAAATTGAATGGGTTTATTAATCAGGATTACATTTAGCTACTTGTTAAAGAAAATCTTTCAAAGAGTGGCTGGCACACACAAAACGTCTACGAATAGGCCGTTCATGGTATTAGGGGGCTTGATATTCTCATCCAGCATGCAAGCTCTTTTGATCTTTCTGATTCACCATATGTGGGATGTGTGTGTATATTTTGGGAGGATGGCCTTATCCAAGGACTTTTGTATAGAACATGTCCCATGGCCACCCCTAGCTGCAAGTGTGTCTGGGAATTCAAGTATTTCTCTTTCTAGCTTGTATAGTGGAGGAACATGAGGGAAAGGGAGTTGGTATAGTTGTTGAGTGAGCCAACATATAGGATCTGCGTTAGAGGTGCAAATCACTCATCCTGGCACATAATCTGTAAGTCTGAACTACGGAGAAAGGAAAGTACAGGGTATGTTGTAGGGGATCCAAACTCACCTTCATTCATTGAAATATCGGAAACACTAAAAGAATATTGAGATAAAAGACTACAAAGATGGTTGGGGTCTCTACTGGGTTGAATGGTGTTCCCCCAAATTCATGTCCATCCAGAACTTCATTGTGACCTTATTTGGATATAGGGTCTTTGAAGAGGTAATCAAGTTAAGATGGGGTCAGCTGGGTGTGGTGGCTCACGCCTGTAATCCCAGCACTTTGGGAGGCTGAAGCAGGCAGATCACGAGGTCAGGAGTTCAAGACCAGCCTGACCAACATAATGAAACCGCGTCTCTACTAAAAATACAAAAAATTAGCCAGGTGTAGTGGTGGGCACCTATCATCCCAACCATCCCACAGGAGGCTGAGGCAGGAGAATCGCTTGAACTTGGGAGGCGGAGGTTGCAGTGTGCCGAGATCACACCATTGCACTCCAGCCTGGGCGACAGTGCGAGACTCTGTCTCAAAAAAAAAAAAAATGGGGTCATACTGGATTAGAGTGGGCCCTAATCATATGACAGGTGCCCTTATAAGAAGAGAGAAATTTGGATACAGAGACATACATCCAGAGGGAAGTTGACAGGAAGACAGACAAGGAGAGAAAATGTCCCTGTGATGATAGAGACAGTGACTCAAGTTATGCAGCTGCAAGGCCAAAATTGCCAAGGATTGCCAGTAACCATTATCGAGGGAGAAACGTGAAAAAAATTCTCCCACAGAGATCTCAGAGGGAGCATAGCCCTACTCACACTTTGATTTTGGATTTTTGGCATCCAGAGCTGTGAAAGAATAAATTTCTGTTGTTTTAAATCACACATTTTATGGTACTTTGTTATGGCAGGCCTAGGAAACTAATTCAAGACCCTATTTTGAAGTTCACAGAATATCAGATTTAAAATTGAGTCATTATGTTGTAGATCAATATCTCAAAAGTTTAATGAAGTGTTCCTCAAGATGTTGAAAACTTCTGAAAAAATATTATACAAATGAATTTGGGAAGTACTTCAAATCTTAGCTCTGACTTGGAAATTCACATTGCGTTTTTGGAATACCAAAGGCTATTAGAAGTAGAGAAACTGACTTTACTCTGTTCAACTCTGTATTTTTCAAGTATATTTGATCACAAAATTCTTTTTTGTTTTCATTAAACTCCATGTGGCATGTCCAGAAACATATGTGTTCAGAGGATCTTGTGTGCAGATGCTAATGTGGAGAATAGCAAGTCCCTGTCTGATTGGTATGACCAGTGTTACGTTTAGGAAAAGGAATCGTGCAGAAGTGTGGAAGATAAACTGGGGAGAAGAGCGACTGGAGGCAGACAGAACAAATCTGAGCAGGGAGAGTGGTAATGACAAGTAAAAGATTAATGGTAAAGAGATAACCAAGGAAGAAATCACAAGGTGTGGAGACATTGGCTAGACAACACTGTCCTATTTACAAAGCAAAGAATGTGGTATTCAACAGATCTTTTTACATATGAAATTACTTTTGCCAAGTTTTGGATTAGTGTTTGCTACAGCACTGTAAGAGTGTCACTATTTAATTTTTTATTTATTTTATCTGAATTTATATAAAATATATTTTTTATTGTATTTGAATGTGGTATTTCTGATTGCACATGTTGAAGAATTTAGCCAATGCATTGGCTCCTGGAAAAGCAGATAAAAGACATGAAAAAGAAGAGGATCTGCAATGAAAATGTATTCCTAAATTCCTGAAATCTGATTTCTGACCAATGGCTAGGAAGTTATCAACCTCTAAGGAATCTGCCTCCTCATATCCCATACCTTCCTAACCTCTAAAGTGAGCTGGGACTGCTTGTCTTCTTACCAGTAGGAGAGACCAGTGAGAATTTTTCTCCCCATCACACCTCTTGGATGTGGTTATTACGTACCATGGATCTGCAAGAGAAGAATTTAGGTGAAATCTTCATCAAGAGGCAAGAGAGGAGGAAAATGCCACATAAGGTTGAAAATTTCCAGTTTTCCATTGATAAATGGCATTCATTTCTAAGTCAGGCTTAGTATTAGTAAATCAACGAGAAAGATTTATTTAAAAACCTGCCATAATCTTTCCTACGACATCCCTTACTTAGAACCTGGCTAAAATTAATAATTGAATTTTCTAGGCTTTGATGACAAGTAATTCTCTGGGAATTTTGCTACCACAGCAACTAACAATTCTGTGCCATGGTGCTTATTCCAGGTTGAGTTCTGCAGATTAGTCCTATGCCTACTTGAGGGCAAAACTGAATAAGAAATGGCAATTGCATTTTAAATTGAGATAATATTTAGAAATGGTTTAAGAAATTGTTTTTCAACTTTTATTTTAGGTTTGGGGGTACATGTGAAGATTTGTTACACAGATAAACACATGTCACAGGGGTTTGTTGTACATATTATTACCCAGGGATTAAGCTCAGTACTCAATAGTTACCTTTTCTGTTCCTCTCCCACGTCCTACCCACCTCTCTCAAGTAGACCCCAGCATCTGTTGTTTCCTTCTTTGCTTTCGTAAGTTCTTATCATTTAGCTTTCACTTATAAGTGAGAACATGTGGTATTTGGTTTTCTCTTCCTGCATTAGTTTGTTGAGGATAATGGTTTCCAGCTCCATTCATGTCCCTGCAAAGGACATGATCTTGTTCCTTTTTATGGCTGCATTGTGTTCCATGGTATATATGTACCATATTTTCTTTATCCAGTCTATCTCTGATGGGCATTTAGGTTGATTCCGTGTCTTTGCTATTGTGAACAATGCTGCAATGAACATATGTATGCATGTGGCAGAATGCTTTATATTACTCTGGGTATATACCCAGTAATGGGATTGCTGGGTTGAATGGCAGTAATGCTTTTAGCTCTTTGAGGAATCACCATACTGATTTCCACAATGGTTGAACTAACTTTCACTCCAATCATGTATTAGTCCGTTTTCACACTGCTAATAAAACATACCTCACACTGGGCAATTTACAAAAGAAAGAGGTTTAACGGACTTACAGTTCCACGTGGCTTGGGAGGCCTCATAATCATGGCAGAAGGCAAGGAAGAACAAGTCACGTCTTACATAGATGGCAGCAGGCAGAGAGAGAGAGAGAGAGAGCTTGCGCAGGGAATCTCCTGTTTTTAAAACTATCAGATCTCATGAGACCTATTCACTATCATGATACTAGCATGGGAAAGACCCACTCCCATGATTTAATTACCTCCCACTGGGTCCCTTCCACAACATGTGGGGATTCAAGATGAGATTTGCGTGGGGACGCAGCCAAACCATATCACTCCAACAGTGTATAAGAGTTTCCTTTTCTCCACAACCTCACCAGCATCTGTTATTTTTTGCCTTTTTAATAACCACCATTCTGACTGGTGTGAGATGATGTCTCTTTGTAGTTTGATTTGCATTTCTCTAATGATCAGTGATATTGAGCTTTCTTTCATATGATTTTTGGCCACATGCACGTCTTCATTTGAGAAGTGTCTGTTCATGTTCTTTGCCCACTTTTTAATGGGGTTGTTTTAATCTTGTAAATTTGTTTAAGTTCCTTATAGATACTGGATATTAGACCTTTGTCAGTTGCATACTTTGCAAATGTTTTCTCCTATTCTTTTTATTTTATTTATTTTTTATTTATTTAATTTTTTTTTTTGAGACAGAGTCTTGCTCTGTCACCCAGGCTGGAGTGCAGTGGCACAATCTCAGCTCACTGCAACCTCCACCTCCCGGGTTCAAATGATTCTCCTGCCTCAGCCTCCTGAGTATCTGGGATTACAGGTGCCCACCACTACAGCCAGCTAATTTTTGTCTTTTTAGTAGATACAGGGTTTTTGTCATGTTGGCCAGGCTAGTCTCAAACTCCTGACCTCAGGTGATTTGGCCGCCTTGGCCTCCAAAAGTGCTGGGATTACAGGTGTGAGCCACCGTGCCTGGTCCCACTCTTCTAAGAATCAGTCATTAGGAGGCTTGCTTTTACCTTTTACATGTTTGAAGCATGTTCTAAATAATATTCTATTAATCTGTGATAAAGCATTTATAAATGGCATTGCATAGAATTACTTACAAGTCTCTTGAACTTGATAAAATAGCTTCTAAAATCATCAAAAATTTTAATGTAAAATTTTTTAATGTCTTAATTTATAATTTTTGTGGGTACAAAATAGGTATATATATTTATGAGGCACATGAGATATTTTGATGCAGGTATGCAATGTGAAATAAGCACATTATGGAGAATGGGGTGTCTATCCCCTCAAGCATTTATCCTTTGAGTTACAAATAATCTAGACTTTTTAAGTACATTATTTTAAAACGTAGTTATTGACTCTAGTCACCCTGTTTGCTATCAAATAGTAGGTCTTTTTATTCTTTCTATTTTTTTTGTGCCCATTAACCATCTCCGTCTTCCCTCAGCCCCCATTATCCTTTGCAGCCTCGGCTAACCATCCTTCTACTCCTCTATGTACATGAGTTCAATTGATTTGATATTTAGATTTCACATATAGTTGAGAACATGTGATGTTTGTCTTTCTGTGCCTGGCTTATTTCACTTAACATAATCATCTCCAGTTCCCTTCATGTGGTTGCAAATGACTGGGTCTCATTCTTTTTATGACTGAATAGTATTCCATTTTGTATATTTACCACATTTGCTTCATTTATTCATCTGTTGATGGACACTTAGATTGCCCCAAATCTTAGCTATTGTAAACAGCACTGCAGCAAACATAGTGCAAATATCTCTTTGATATATTAATTTCCTTTCTTTTGCATCTATACCCAGCAGTGGGATTGCTGGATCATTTGGTAGCTCAATTTTTAGACTTTTGAGGAACCTCCAAACTATTCTCCATAGTGGTTGTACTAATTTACATTCCTACCAACAGTGTATGAGGGTTCCCTTTTCTCTACATCCTCACCAGCATTTATTATTGCCTATCTTTTGGATAAAAGCCATTTTAACTGGGGTGAAATGATATCTTGTTGTAATTTTGATTTGCATTCTACGATGATCAATGATGTACAGCACCAGTTCATATACCTGTTTGCCATTTGTATGTCTTCTTTTGAGAAATGTCTATTCAAATCTTTTGCCCATATTTTAATCAGCTTATTATATTTTGTCTTCGAGAGTTGTTTGAGCTCCTTATATATTTAGTTTATTAATCTCTTGTCAGAGGGGTAGTTTGCAAATATTTTCTTCCAATCTGTGGGTTGTCTGTTTACTTTGTTGATTGTATCCTTATCTGAGAAGAAGCCGTTTAACTTGATGTAATCCCATTTGTTCATATTTACTTTGGTGGCCTATTCTTGTAGGGTATTGCTCAAAAAAATTTTGCCCAGACCAATATCCTGGAGATTTTCCCCAATGTTTTCTTGGAGTGGTTACATACCTTCAGTTCTTATATTTAAGTCTTTAATCCATTTTTTTTTTTTTTTTGTATATGATGAGAGATGCATTCTTCTGCATATTTATTCCAGTTTTCCCAGCACCATTTATTGAAGAAACTGCCTTTTCCCCAGTGCATGTTCTTGGGATCTTTGTCAAAAATGAGTTCACTGTAGGTGTGTGGATTTGTTTCTGGGTTTTCTATTCTGTCTCATTTGTCTGTCTGTCTGTTTTTAAACTAGAACTATGCTGTTTTGTTTACTATAGCTCTGTAGCATAATTTGAAATCAGATAATGTGATTCCTCTGGTTTTGTTGTTTTTGCTTAGGATAGCTTTTGCTATTTATGGTCTTTTGTAGTTCCATATAAATTTTAGGATTTTTTTTCTTTTTCTGTGAAGAATGTCATTGGTATTTTGATACGGATTGTATTGAATCTGTAGATTGTTTTGAGTAGTATGGACATTTTAACAATATTTATTCTTCCAATCCAGGAACATGGAACATTTTTCCATTACTTGGTGTCCTCTTCAATATCCTTCATCAGTGTTTTATAATTTTCATTATAGAGATCTTTCACTTCTTTGGTTAATTCCTAGGTACTCAATTTTATATGTAGCTATTGTTAATAGGATTACTGTTTTTTTGCACTGTTCACTGTTGGCATACAGAAATGCTACTAATTTTTGTATATTAATTTTATATCCTGCAACTTTGTTGAATTTGTTTATCAGTTCTAATAGATTTTTGTGGCATCTTTCATTTTTTTTCAAATGTAAGATAATATAATCTGCAAACAAAAATAATTTGATTTTTTTCTTTCCAATTTGGATGCCCTTTATATCATTCACTTTTCTTATTGCTGTAGCTAGGACTTCCAGTAATATGTTGAATAACAGTGGTGACAGTGGACATCCTTGTCATGTTCCAGATCTTAGAGGAAAGGCTTTCAGTTTTTCCTCATTCAGTATTATACCAGCTGTGGGTCTGTCGTATATGACTCTTATTATATTGAGGTATGTTACTTCTATTCCCAGATATTTTAGGGTTTTTATCATGAAGTGATGTTGAATTTTATTAAATGCTCTTTCAGCATCAATTGAAATCATCATATGGTTTTTACCCTTCATTCTGTTGATATGATGCATCACATTGATTGATTTCCATGTGTTGAACCATCTTTTTATTCCAGGGATAAGTTTCACTTGGTCATGATGGATGATCTTTGTAATGTGCTATTGAATTTGGATTGCTAGAATTTTGTTAAGGATTTTTGCATCAATATGTATGAGAGATACTGGCCAGTAGTTTCCTTTATTTTATATGTGTTTGTCTGGTTTTGGTATTAGGGTAATACTGACCTCATAGAATGAGTTTAGAAGTGTTTACTCCTCCTCTATTTTTTGGAATATTTTGAGTAGAATTGGTATTAGTGTTCTTTAAATGTTTGCTAATGCCTTCAGCAGTGAAGCCATCAGGTCCTGGACTTTTCTTTACTGGGATACTTTTTATTATGGCTTCGATCTTATTATTTGATATTGGTCTGTTTGGGTTTTGAATTTATTACTGGTTCAATTTTTTGGCAGGTTGTATATATCTGGAAATTAGTCCATTTCTTCTAGATTTTCCAATTTATTGACATATAGTTGCTCATAGTAGCCACTAATGATCCTTTGAATTTCTGCAGTATCAGTTGTACTGTCTCCTTTTTTATTTCTGATTTTATTTATTTGGATCTCCTCTCTTTTTTTCTTAGTCTGGCTAATGGTTTCTCAATTTTGTTTAACTTTTTAAAAAATCTAATCTTGTTTCATTGATATTTTGTATTTTCATTTTAATTTCATTTATTTCTAGTCTGATTTTTATTATTTCTTTTCTTCTACTAATTTTGGGTTAGGTTTGCTCTTGCTTTTCTAGTTCTATAAAAATGCATCATTAGATTGTTTATTTGAAGTTTTTCATCTTTTTTGATGTAGGCACTTAATAGCTATAAACTTTCCGCTTAGTACTGCTTTTACTGTTTTACTTAGGTTTGGTTATGTTGTGTTTTCATTCTCATCTGTTGGAAGAAATTTTTCAATTTCCATCTTAATTTCTTCATTGACCCACTGGTCATTGAGGAGCATGTCATTTAATTTCCATGTATTCGTATAGTTTCCTAAATTCCTCTTGTAATTAATTTCTAGTTTTATTTGTTTGTAGTCAGAGAAGATGCTTCATATGATTTCAGTTTTTCTGAATGTGTTAGGACTTGTTTTGTGATCTAACATATAATCTATCTTTGAGAATGATCCATATGCTCAACAAAAGAATGTGTATTTTGTAGCTTTTGGGTGAAATGTTCTGTAAATATCTATGAGAGCCATTTGGTCTATACTTCAGATTATGTCTGATGTTTCTTTGTTGATTCTCTGTCTGGAAGATCTGTCCAATCCTGTAAGTGGGGTGTTTAAGTCTCTGGCTGTCCTTGCATTGGGGACTATCTCTCTTTACCTCCAATAATATTTTCTTTATATATCTGGGTGCTCCAGTGTTAGGTTCATATATATTTAAAATTGTTACATTTTCTGGATGAATTGACCTCTTTATCATTATATAGTGATCTCCTTTTACTCTTTTAATAGTTTTTATCTTGAAATCTATTTTCTCTGATGTAAGTATAGTGACTCCTGCTCTTTTCTGTTTTTTGTTGGCATAGTATATCTCTTTCCATCCCTTTATTTTCAGTCTATGTGTATCTTTATAGTGAAGTGCATTTCTTGTGGGCTAGAGATCAATGGGTCTTGTTTTTTATATCCATTCAGCCAGACTTTGTCTTTTGATATGAGAGTCTAGTCCCTTTACGTTCAATGTTATTATTGACAAGTAAAGACTTACTCCTGCCATTTCGTTATTTATGTTCTGGTCTTCTCTTCTTTATTTCCTTCCTTTCTTCCTCTAGTGAAGATCATTTTCTCTGGTAATATTATTTAGTTCCTTGCTTTTTATTTTCTGTGTATCCATTGCATATTTTTTTGGTTTGAGGTTACCATGAGGCTTGCAAATACTATTTTATATCCCATTGTTTTGCCCTGATAACAATTTAACACTATTTGTATAAACAAACAAAAAAGCAAAAAATAAAAAAAAATAAAAAATAAAAACTCTATACCTTAACTTAATCTCCCTACTTTTTAACTTTTTGTTGTTTCTATTTATATCTTGTGGTACTGGCTATGCCTTGAAAAGCTGTTGTATCTATTATTTTTGTTTGGTTCATTGTTTAGTCTTTCTACTTAGGGTAAGAGTAGTTTACATAGCACAATTACAGTGTTACAATATTCTCTTTATCTGTGTACTTACTATTACCAGTGAGTTTTGTACCTTCAGGTGATTATTTATTGCTCATTAATATCTTTTTCTTTCTGATTGAAGTACTCCCTTTAGAATGTTCTATAGAATGCATCTGGCATTGATGGAATCTCTCAGCTTTTGCTTGTTTGGGAAAGTGTTTTTTTTTCTCCCTCATGTTTGAAGGATATTTTTTCCAGATAATACTTTTCTATGGTAACAGTTTTGGTTTTTTTTGGGGGGGGGGTGTTTTTTTTTTCCTTGAGCATTTTAAATATGTCATGGTACTCTCTCCTGGTATGTAAGGTTTCCACTGAAAAGTCTGCTGCTAGACCTATTGCAGCTCCGTTGTATTTTATTTGATTCTGTTCTCTTGCTGCTTTCAGGAACCTTGCTTTATTCTTGACCTTTGGGAGTTTGATTATTAAATGCCTTGAGGTAGTCTACTTTGAGTTAAATCTGCTTGGTGTACTATAACCTTTTTATACTTGAAAATTCATACCTTTCTCTAGGTTTGGGAAGTTCTCTGTCATTATCCCTTTCAATAAACTTTCTACCCCTAACTCTGTCTACCTCTTCTTTAAGGCTAATAACTCTTAGATTTGCCCTTTTGAAGCTATTTTATATTTTCTGTAGTTGTGCTTCAGTGTTTTTTGTTTTTATTTTTTGACCCCAATGACTGGCTATGTTCAAATAGCCCATCTTTATTCCAGTTCTTTCTTCTGCTTGATCCATTCTACTATTAAGGGACTCTGATACATTCTTCAGTATGTTAGTTGCATTTTCAAGCTCCAGAATTTCTGTTTGATTATTTATAATTATTTCAATGCCTTTGTTACATTTATCTGATAGAGTTCTGAATTCTTTCTTTGGATTATCTTGAATTTTTGTGCATTTCCTCAGCACAGCTATTAAAATTTTAAATTCTTTGTCTGAAAGGTCACACATCTCTTTTTCTTCAGGAATGGTCCCTTGTCCTCATTTAGTTCATTTGGTGAGGTCATATTTTTGTGGATGTTGGTGATGCTAGTAGATGTTCTTCAGTGTCTGGGCATCAAAGAGCTAGATATTTATTGTAGTCTATATAGTCTTCACTGTCTCAACTTATTTGTAGCCATCCTTCTTGGGAAGGCTTTTCAGATATTTTAAAGGACTTAGGTGTTGTGATCTAAGATGCTTTTACTTTAGGAGTCATCCCAAGTTCAATAATCCTGTGGTTCTTGCAGACTTGTAGAGGTACTGCCTTGCTGGTTTTGAGCAAGATCTTGGAGAATTCTCTGGATTACCAGGCAGAAACCCTTGTTCTCATCCCTTACTTTCTCCCAAACATAGAGTATCTCCCCCTGTTCTGAGCCACCTAAATCTGGGTGTGGATTGACCCAAGTACCCCTGTGGCGACCACCACTATGATTCTGCTGGGTAAGACCTGAAGCCAGCACAGCACTGGGTCTTGCCCCAGGTCTTCTATAACTACTCCCTGACTACTGCCTATGTTCTCTCAAGATCCTGGGGCGCTATAATCATCAGGTGGCAAAGCCAGCCAGACCTGTATTCTTCACTTCAGGGCGGCAAGTTACCCCTAGCCTTGGGTGGGTCCAGAACTGCCATCTGAGCATCAGGGACAAGAGCCAAAAAACTTAGAAGTCTACTCGGTATTCTATTTTATCGTGGCCGAACTGGCACTCAAACCACAAGACACTTTCCTTCCCACTGTTTCCTTCCCTTTCCAAAGAGAGAGTCACCTCATGCCATCCCCATTGCCACCCCTGGCCAGGAGGAGTAATGCCAGACTACTTTCAATATACCCTTAAGGCCTAAAGTCTCTTAAGTCAGCTTGTGGTGAATGTTGTGTGGCCTGTGATTCACCCTTCAGGGTAGTGGGCTTTTCTCTGGCCCAGAGAATGTCCTGAAATGCTGTCCAAGAGTCAAGTCTTGGAATCAGGGACCGCAAGAGCCTGCTTGTTGCTCTAACCCTTGTGGCAATATTGGTACCTGACGCCAGCAAGTTTCAGAGGCTCTCCAAAGCCCTCAATTTAGTACCTGAGTATAATTGCTGGTTATTCAGGGCCCAAGAGCACTTCTTTTAGCTGATGATGAATTCTGGCAGGTCTGGGTCTTTTCCTTCAAGGCAGGGTATGTCTAGAAATGCCATCCGGGAGCTAGGGCCTAGTATGGGAGCCTCATGACTCTGACCAGTGCCCTATCCCGCTGTGGTCTGGCTAGTATCCAAGATGCAACATATAGCCCCCACACTTCCTTCTCCTCTTCTTAAGTGGAATGAAGGAGTCTCTTTTGGAGCCTGGAGCTTTGCAGCCTGGGGTTAGGGGAGGGGTGATGCTAGCACTTCCTTGGCTACCTGGGCTGGTGTCAAAGTATGTCCTGTGCCTCCGAGTCCACGGTTTTTGGGCCTAGTTCAGCCCTAGGACTCTCCTAAGAGTTGCAGTCCTGATGGTCTAGAATGCCTTTCAAGTTTGCATAGAAACACAGAGCAGTTTGGCCCTTGGTGGCAAAGTTTTTGGGCATTCAGGGTGGGACACTTGGGTTTGGCAATTCTCCTCTAGCTAGGGCTGGCTTAAATGTTCCCTTTGTAGGCAGGCTTCAGCTGAGTTTGGTCTGGTTTTCCTTGCTGCTCTAACAGAACAGCACTGAGTTTAATGCCTCACAATTGCTGTGTTCACCCTTCCCCAAGTCCAAGATGCTCAGCACCATGCCAAAGCTGCCAGGATGGGGAAGGGTTAGCGTTAAAGATTTAGTACTTTTCCCTATAGCTTCAGTGTCTCTCTCAGCAATATGAAGTTACAAGTGAGTACAATGTGTGCTTACCTGATTTTCGGTTCCTTTGAAGCTGTTTTTCCTGTGTAGATCGTTGTTAACTTGGTGTCCTTGTGTGGGGAGGGGAAATGATCAGTGGAGCTTTCTGCATTTTGCTCCGTCTCCCCTTATAATAAATTATTATGGAAAACGCAGTGCTATTAATCATTCATTAAATGTTAGTCACATTTATCAGTGCTTATTTCCTTTAAAGTGAATAGAAAATTAGATATTTTATATTGAAAAAATATCGACTGAAATATTTTTTCTCCAGATTTCCAACTCTAGACTGAAACAGATTTTTACCTTTAAAAAATTATATTTATTGACATTAACATAGATGAGAAGAATACATTTGCATCTTTATAAGGCATCCAGTCTCTAAAGTAAAGATGAACTCTGTGACACTATAAGACTGTAATTGCATAAGACGGTGCCATTTAATTTAAAATGGAAATATGATGAACAGCTTATATCATATGTCTTGTTGACTAGTCTTTATGACAAAAAAATAAT
Organism: Mandrillus leucophaeus; assembly: GCF_000951045.1. NCBI lineage: Eukaryota > Metazoa > Chordata > Mammalia > Primates > Cercopithecidae > Mandrillus > Mandrillus leucophaeus. The sequence goes on from NW_012105464.1 coordinate 364,971, forward strand.
GGCTTCCAGGTTATAGATTGTCCTTAGGACTTTTAGTCTGTTGAGCTAGAAAGGCTGAGAAAAGGTGAAAGGAAATAACCACCTATCACAAATCAACTTGAACAATATACAGTTACTCCTTAGTCTTTTGATCCATAGCTAGACATGCTTCTACTGATCCATAATACTTTCTGACTGATGATAAACATGTCCAGGTATTGATAAGTCTATTTCTACTATGAAGTTTCTTGTTTCTATATTAATGTAATTCTTAAGTATTTTTAAACACTTTTTTTCTTTTTTGGAAGAGTAGGTGTATGAGGGGCATAATAACCAGAAGTCAGTATCAGCCATCTGTTATATAGTAATAATTTTAATTTTAATGTATTCAGTGATGCCTGGCTTAATGGTTTTTAAATTTAGTTGTCTGTCTCAGGAAGAAGCTTTATTACTATCAGAGATATATCAACATGAGGAAAAAAAATGGAGAAGGCGATATTTTGCTTGAGAATGCCTTCACAGGCAAGTGATGTATGACGATATCTACTGCACACCACTAAAGACCAACTTAAGACCATTAAAGCCAGGAGAGGAAGTCAATACTGACATAAAAGCTCATGGTCAATTACATGGTGACTCCAGATTTCCTCTGTTTTGGTTCTTCCAAATGTGTTAAAAAGTGAGTAATGTTCAAAGCACACACATGACATGGTGTACATTATGTACTATTAGTCAAAGACAATTAATACAATAAATTGCCTAACTTTCAGAGATTCCATGGACAGTTATTAAAATGCTGAGATTGAACAATAATTTTACAAGCATTTTATTATTAGTAGTCATGATGACCAAAGCAAAAATTAGAATAATATAGTTTCGAGTAGATGTAAATAAAATTGAGTAATTTAGGTGATGCTACGCTATGGTAAGCCTTAAAAATGAGATGGAGAAATCTAGAAACGGTGCAGCAAACAAAAGGAAGATATTTAATTTGTTAAGATGAAAACATTATATTAAGATTAATCCAAGATAATTTTATTTTTAGTTACTAATAATTAAGTAAGTTATTGAAATTACATAATGGATTAAGAACATTTTGTACTGTCAACTAGGTTTACTTAATAAAGAATAGCAGCAACCTTCTAGTCACAACACAATGACCGGTGGTTGACAGACTGATGAGCTAAACGAGCATTCAATCAAATAATAGCTTTGAGCACAAGAAAATTAAAAAGTAATTAATCATTCAGAAGGGGCAGGTCATCAAAATAGAAAATAATACAATATAAATCATCCTTAAAATTATCTAGTTTCTCTTCTAGTTTCAACCACCATATGATTCTTTGGGTCTCAAGAATAGTTTTTCTCAATTCTTTGGGTCTTATGGTCCCACTATGAAAAATAAAAGAATTAGTCATCGTTATTTCTGAAGTTTTACTTTGTGACTTTATTAGTGTATTTCGTCAATCCTAAGAGTCACACCTTTCACATGTTAACTTCTCTGAAACCAGGATGTGTCTATCTTAAAATCACCATTGTCTAGATAGCAGTGGTATTGTACTTGTCATTGCCTGCCCATGTGCACTCTTTGTCATAGCTTTAAATATCATTTCAGTTGAGTTATGTTGCTAAACTTGCTGAGTTTTATTGACTTACAATAATATAAGCAACTACAGTATCATTTGACTTGAAAAAAAGAATTATTTGTGCATGAAAATACAGCAGTAAGAGACAAATTTGATGCTATCAAATCAAATATTTATCACTGGAAGAGTGAACATGATTTCATAATTTTCGGCAAAGAATTGAATAAATTCTTTACAGGACCTTAGGTAGATTCCCTTTGCAAATTACTGTTTTAGGTTTTGTTACAACCTTTTGAAATTGTCTAATGTACTCCAAGCAATGTCGCTTTAGGCAGGAGAAATTTCCAAATCACCTGGAAATAGAAGAAATTTCCAATAGCTTGAAAGTAGAAGAGAAAAAGTCAAAACAAAAAGAGGCTGGTGTGATCAAACCATGTGCCATGCAGGACTTCCATTAAGGCAATGCATCCTAATTTAATTTGCAACATTTTTTTTCTTAATTGTTTTAGTGAGTCTTGCAAATATTTGTTTCTATTTGAAGAAACACAGTAGGTGCCAAAATTGGTTTCCTGAACTTCAGGTATTGTTTCACATATTTTATTCACATATATGGTTCCAGCTCTCATATAGTTGACTCTTAAGTTACACAGAGTTGTAAAATTTGGCTTAAATGCACACGCTGGAAAAAATAACTTATATATGTTTTGTGGAGAGCAGTAAAAGTTTTAGACTCCGCTGTGCAATGTCTGCATAGGACTTGCTATAGAGTCAACATTACATTGGATTTTGTTCTTGTAATATCACAATGAACTCACAAGCATACTCTAAACAAAGAGACAAAATGGTATGCCTCATTTCTTGAACTGTATGGGCAGCTGGGATTCATTAAAAATTAAGATTTAACTACCATTAATTCATTTTTGTTATCACATGCAGAAAATAATAATCAGAGGCTAAATGTAATCCCTGCAGTAGCAATCCTGACAATTTTTATAACTTGTAATTAGTTATAAAAGAGAAATCCTGGATTACTCTCAAATTGTGAAGTGCCATCAAATATTATAATGCGACAGTAAAGTAGGCATAGTTCTTACCCACATATTAAAAATAAGGTTTAGGTATTAAACTGTGAAAAACTGCTTTCCAAGGTATATATACTTCAAAATAGCCAACTCTGCAACATTTTCTTAAGAGTTACTTTCTGTTCTTTGTGCATGGATTATTTTTCCTCATGTGTGCAGCAGTGTTTTGCAATTATTGGCCATCTTTTACTCCTGATTTCCCTTACAGAAGATTGATTAGCACAATCAGTCACTGGAAAGCAATTTTCATCACCGAAGGCAGCTTCTTTTCTCTCTTGATTAGCAGCCCTGCTGCAAGTTATTCAGCAAAAATAGATAATCCATAAGAACACTGCTAGACAAACATTCTGATAAGACAAGAGGGTTGAATTTGAATATCACTGACAGTGTCCCAGGTAGGCAAATGATCGATGAAGTCTTGCTGTCTCCTATTTGTGTGATTTTCTTTTATTGTGAGAATTGGACCTTTAGTACTGTTTTTTTTCTCTTTCCTGTATGAATCTTTGGGTCTTTGAGAACACTTATTTGCCTGTGATTTGTGTTAAAAAATGAATAATACTTATTATCTATCAGTGTCACAAACAAATGGTACCATATTTCTATATAGGTATTCTGCCAACCAAACCAAAAGAAGTGTCTATGTGAAGAAATAAGTCAAATGAATTTCAATTGAACCATACAATTGTTCTTTTAAATTAGGTACTATTATAAAAACGGATATTAGTTCTCTAGTTTTGATTTAAAATAAGTTTAGAAAGTAAATATGTATGCTGGCAGTAGAAAGATGAAAGGAGAAATTTAATAGTTGTTTCTTTTGAGGTTTTGCTTTACTTTCTCTGCTTAGAAGGAAAAATGCATGGGATGCAGAATGACCGAGTAGAAAGGGTGATAGATTTGGGGACTCTATATAATAGGTTAAAATCCTCAGCAGGCTCACTTAATATCTGTGTGGCTCTGAGCAAGCCAATTAACATTTCTGAACCCCAGTTCTCCCATCTATAAAATGGGCACAATATTAATTACCTCGTCATGATTAAAGATACTGTATACAAAATGTCCAACTCATAGAAGGCACAGTAAATGACTGCTATTTCATTATCTGTATCTATGTCTATATAGATAGTAAAATATAAGCCAATTTTCATCTGTATCTATATAGATAACAAAATATAAGCCCAAGTTGAAGCTGTACTTTCTTGCCCTCACCTGGAGGTGAAAGAAATAGAAAACCTTCATTTAAATGTTTAACTCCATATAAAGCTGAAGTATCAAATGGCTAAAACTCAGTTTTGCATTAGGTGAAAATAATTGATCATCCAAAATGAATTAAGAACCATTTAATTTTTCAACTTTAGATTCTAAAGAAATGGCTTGCATGTTTGTATTTTTAACAACTAACATAACTTAAAATTTTCTTTCTTCTTTTGTCTTTGTCACAATTACATTACAATAGTGAAATCAGAGACTTTCACCTTTCTCTACTGAAATGCTCCCAAACTCCATAACCTACTCTACTCCAGCCCATACTGTCCCATTGTCACAGATACAGTCCAATTCCTCCAGTCTTTATGACTTACTCTCTTCTGTTTCCAATACAAATAAAATCTTTCCATCTTCTATTATCTTTTATTTGGCCCATTTCTCCAATTCTGCCCAATCAAAAGCCCCAAAACTAACAGGCAAAGAGTTGGACAGAGGAGCAGCTCTTAATCCAAAACTCTTAAGTCAACTACTTCTCAAATTTCTTCCCCAATTCTCCACTTCCCCTTCCTGCCAAATGTTGAATAAGAATCAAATTCAGAGGGGTCAAGATCTGAACAGACATTTCTCCAAAGAAGATGTACAAATGGCCAAATGTATATGAAAATGTGCTCAACATCACTGATCATCAGGGAAATGCAAACCAAAACCATAATGCAATATCACCTAACACCTGTTAGGATGGCTATTATCAAGAAGACAAAATATAACAAGGGTTGGCAAGGATGTGGAGAAAAGGGAATCCTCATATGTTGTTGGTGGGAATGTATGTTACGGGAAATAGTATGGAGATCTCTCACAAAATTAAGAACTGCCATATGATCCAACAAGTCCATATCTAAGTGTATATCCAAAGGAAATAAAATCACTATCTCGAAGAGATATCTGCATTTACATGTTCATGGCAGCATTATTCACAGTACCCAATATATGGAAACAATCTACTTAGATTGTTGTGCCTGTAGATGGATGAAAGGATAGAGAAAATATGTGTGTGTATTTTTGTGTGTGTGTGTATGTGTAATGGAATATTATTAAGCCTCAGAAAAAACCTTAGGAGCACAAAGTACAATGGTGATTGCTAGGAACTGGGGAGGTGGTGGTGGTGGTGGAGGGGGAAATTTGGTGAGGTTACTCAAAGGATACAAATTTTCAGTTATGTGGGATGAATAAGCTCTGGATATCTAATGTACAGCATGGCCACTATAGTTAATGATAATGCATTGTGTACTTGAAATTTGCTGAGAGTAGATCTTAACCGTCCTTAACACACTTGCGCGCGCGCGCACACACACACACACACACACACGGTAAATATGTGAGGTGATGGATATGTTAATCAGCTTGATTGTGATATGCACTTTACAATATGTATTTACATAAAACATCATATTATACATGTTAAGTATATACAACTTTTATGTGTCAATTATACCTCAATAAAGCTGGAAAGAAAGGAAAACAAATTCAGATGGGCCAACTTCTGTTTTATTTTACTCAGGACCTTAAGAAAGAAGATTCTATGGGCTATCTTATCCTTTTGTTTATAATGTTGATCATTGTGATGCAGAGAGCAAAACAAAATTTCATATATTACAGAAAGCCAACAACTGGTTTAGGATTATAGGATCCTTGGTGGGTCTCTCTGAAAACAAATTCTAAAAATGACATAAATCATTTTCAAAATTGGGACCTGTTTTATTTGTAGGGAAAGTTCAATTAATCGAATGTCTCCATAGGCTAAGAGTATGGATAAAAATCGGTAATAATCAGGGCCAGAATTTTTGTATTTCATAGGAAGAAAAGTTGAAGCTTTTTTTCCCCTGAAAGATTGGGAAAGAATGTTATGAAATATTGTAGGGAGGGTTCCGGCCAATTGTGCTTTATGTTTTTGTCTTTTATGTTTGGGAGCATTCCAAACTTATGTTTGCAACATCCAGAAAAGAAAGGCACAATATACCAGTCAGTTTCCTAAAGTACAAAATAAAGCATATTTCACATGTCATCATGTGTGAATTAGCTATTAAGAGCTCAGACTGGTTGGAAAGTAGCATAACTTCCTCCAAATTACAGTGATAATTCAAATTTTAAAGACCCCGTAACAGTTTGGCAAGGAAGAAAATATACTGAGAGAACAGACCAACCTATGACAAATTTAAACTTATACTTTCTCACTGTTAGGAGTATGCAAAACTGTACAAAAAAGGGAAGCAAGGGCTTCAGAAAATTTTCTGAATATTAGCATAAGGTTAATGTGACATATTTTTGCTTTTATGTATAAAACTAATTTTAGCAGACAGTGGCCCTCTATCATTTCCTCCTTATTATAAGACGCAGGCAACCAATTCAGTTATTTCTCAAAATATATAAATTTGATTGAGGAAGTACCTATTGAACCCATTATATAGTTACTCATATTCACTGAGTGGTTGGTACCAAGAACATACTATGTGCTGGTAGTGCTGTGTGTATTGTCCCTCAGCCATTGTAGTGACACCTGAACATAAGATTTATATAATTAATTGCGTATGATACATATTAATAAGTGCTTCAAGTGATATAGTTTCAAATATAGGGAGGTCTCTTCTTCACTGTGACAGTCACACAGCCAGCTATAAAGAAGTGTGTGACTGCAAAGCCAATATAAATTAGACCTGCAATTTTTTACTTAACCTAGAATAACTTTTGTCCTATGAAATTCTATCTATATGACCTTACATTGCTTTGCTATATGGGAATATTTAAAACAGGATATTCCATTTGATGATTACATGGGAAAAGGCATTTCAAGCATTTGCAACCTTCATCTACATGAGAAAGTTTATGTATGTTGTTTCTACTAGAAAATGTGTTCTGGAATTCTTATGCTTCTAATAGGCAATTTCTTTCCTATTGGACAAATTGAATATGTTTCCTGACACTTAACTCTTTCTAAAAAGGAGTCTTTTATCTTATACCTGATTTGTGTAATATGTCCCCAATTTCATAAACTCTTCTACATTTATGAAAATAGGTGCCATCAATTGCTATTGGTGGCTCTATGCTTAATAAACTGCAGAATGATTTTCTTAAAATGCCAATTAGATTATGCCTTCCCCCCCATATTTTTCATGCACTTCCCATTATACCCAAAATAGCATCTCAAATACTAAATCTTTTTATAAAGCCCTTTTGGGAGCTGACTTCTGCCCTCCTCCACAAATTCTTCACATTTCATCCTCCCCCCTCCACTCCCCCACCATGCTACTCACTCTTGACCGTTTTTCATTCCCTCAAACCCCCAAATAACTTTCTTACCTCAGGGCTTTTGTGCATCTTCTTGTTTGCTCTTTTCATGCCTGACTTATTCTCATCCTTAAGGACACGCTATACACGATTACGTCTCAGAAAGACCTTCCTTGAATTTTCGATTGAAATTAAGGTCCCTTGTACAATTTTACAAAACAAACTTCGCTTCCTTTTATGTAGCACTCATCATCGCTCCTAGCTGTGCTTATTGATGTGATAATTTGATAGTCTCTGTCCCCTTAACAGTAAACGGTGTAATTACATGGGCTTTATCTGTTTCAGTCAATACAGTGTCTTTAGAGTGCAGTATAGTGCTCAAATTCCTCAGAATAAATGGACTGAACAAATTCATTCAATGGATCTGCAAAAAGTAAATATAAATGTATCTCCTTCCTAGAATCTCCTGTCCAGATGGTTTTTGTTTTGATATTTTTAAACAGGCGATTATAAGTGGTTATACAAGTAGATATAAAGGAGCCCTGATTGTTCTCTGTAATAGAGAAAGAAGAGTGTCATTGGCAGACTATGGTTCAATTGCTAAGTTGAAGGAGAAAATGGATTCAGGAAAATGTCAAGCTGTCAGGGTGTTTGGGGCAGTGGATTTGGGGGAAAATCTCCTGTAGCTAGATGATCAATGGATTTGAAGGATAGACATCTAACATGCAATTTGAATTTACTTTTACATATTTTGCTGATGTATTTTTTAGTAGAATTCTGCTTAACCATATTCTGTATTCCTGTTTGGTTTTGGTGAGTTTTGGAGTCTCGAGGAGCAGGGTACATGTCCCATAATTATTATATTAATTATGTGTGTATGTGTGTATATATATGTGTGTGTGTGTGTGTGTGTGTGTGTGTATGTTTAAAGACCCTAATCCCTGTCTCTAACAAAGAGTTTAGGGTTGTTAAACTTAAGGGCATCATAAAGTTGAGCCATGGTTACAAGTATAACTTCTTAGAAATAAGCTCCAGACATTGATATTGGTAATATTGTCTAAGAATTAGTTGATAATTTAGCTAACACTGTGGCATCTCTCCCATAAAATATTTCATATCATTAAAATCACATGAAACCATTTATAAAAAGTCATTCTTACTTTTTTTTTTTTTTTTTTTTGAGACGGAGTTTCGCTGTGTCGCCCAGGCTGGAGTGCAATAGCACGATCTCGGCTCAACGCAACCTCCACCCCTCCAGGTTTTAAGCAATTCTCTGCCTCAGCCTCTGGAGTAGCTGGGATTAGAGGCATGCGCCACCACGCCCGGCTAATTTTTTGTATTTTCAGTAGAGACAGGGTTTCACCATCTTGGCCAGGCTGGTCTTGAACTCCTGATCTCGTGATCCACCCGCCTCGGCCTCCCAAAGTGCTGGGATTACAGGCGTGAGCCACCGTGCCCGGCCTGATTTTTTACTTTTTATTGCTATACAGTTTTCCAGGTTCCAGGAAGGCTAGGTTCTATGACTGCTATAACTTTTTGCAACTGTAACTGAAAAAAAAAAAAAAAAAAACTAGCTACAATAAAATAGGCAATAAAATGCTTTTGAAATACACACACCATATATATATGTATATAATTATTATACATACATAGAAATAGATATGGATATCTCTATCTCTATCTCTATCTATCTCTGTCTTTATCTGTAGATCATACCTCTGCACTCCAACCTGGTGACAGAGAGAGACCCCGTCTCAAAAAAAAAAAAAAAAGAGAGAGAAAAAAACCCCTAACACTCTAATGTTTGTTCCAAGTTAACAGCTCCAAGTTCTTATTTTTACATTCTTAAAATTACAAATGTTATATACATGCATCGTAAAAATTCGAAATATCTAGCATGGTTAAATATATTCACAACCCCAACTCTTTTAATACTAAACACTTTTATTATTTCATTCCTGATTCGTTCCCCTTAAGGTTGATGGGTTTTGCCTTCCCTCCCTCCCTCTCTCCTTCCCTCCCTCGCTCCCTCCCTTTCTTCCTTCCTTCCTTCCCTCCTTTCTTCCTTTCAAGTTTGTTGTTTCATCTGTTTTTATTTTTATTTTTTTGAGACAAGGTCTTGTTTAGTCACCTAGGCTGCAGTGCAGTGGCATGATCATGGCTCACTGCAGCCTTGAATTCCTGGGTGCAAGCGATCCTCCCAACTCAGCCTCCTGACTAGCAGGGACCACAGGCACACACCACCATGCCTGGCTATTTTTTGATTTTTCTTGTAGATATGAGGTCTCACTATGTTGCCGAGGCTGGTCTCGAACTCCTGGACTCAAACAATCCTCCCTCCTCGTCCTCCCAAAGTGCTGGGATTATAGATGTGAACCACAACTGCTGGTCAGTTGTTTTAAAACAACTTTTTTTTTTTTAAAGTAAGCAAATACATCATCTGTTTGTAAAATAGCTCTTGTAAAATAAAATGTGTTTAAATATAAAACAAAATAAACTCCAGTCATAAGATACTACATACATCATGTGAAAACAACAGTCTGATCTTCGTGTCATGAATACTAGAATTAAAAAATCACTACACAATTAAAATATTAAAAAAATACATTTTTAGAGCCAAAAATTACTATGTGGAAAATGTCCAAGTTTCCAGTTTGGCCAAGATTGGATATAGTTATGTGAAATATTTAATAAACTGAATTTTCCCCCATTATATAAACAAAATGACTAAGTCTGTGTCTGGCGATTACAGTCTGATTCCATAGCTACACAAAACATGCAGACACTGTTAATATAACCGTATTTCTTAGGTTAAGAGAGGGCAGGTAAGGTGACTGTAGAGAACAAAAATGTGGGAAGAAAAAATATTGTATACCAGATAGCATACAATAATGGTGAAAATAAAGTCTATTAATGCATCTCCTAAAGATGCAAAGGCCATCCTCCAACTTTGAAAAATGAATTAAGAAAGATAGGGCAAGAGTTTAAATAATTGCAATGTCACATGAAAAAATCCTCATATGATAGATAAAAGCACAATGGAGAATTTATACATGTTAGTTGGAAAAAAGAAAAGCTGTCAGCTTTCTTTGTCCAAATTAAGAAAAAGTAACTAAGTTTGTCAATATCTAACATCACTTATACTGTTGTTAACAAATTATTAATAGCAATTTTGGATGCATGTACTAATTAGAACTTTTGACCGCATGCTGATTGAACCCAGTGAGGGAGGACACCAAATAAATCTATATTTATTTTTAGTTTAATTTAGTACATTCTATTCTTTTTTTAAAGCGATTTTCAACAAACAGATTTAGTAAAAGAACAGGGTGAGTTGGCCTATACAGCTATGGACCCCTGAGATTGTTTTGGCTAGTTAAATCTCAGTGTTATTGAATCCTTAACAACAGGCATAGGATTTGTTGGGAGAGGAGAAATGTTGAAAACATCTGTACAAGATGTTTTCTGAGAGCCCAACAGAAAAGCTCTTTGGTTCCTGGTTCAGTGGTATTTTTCTTTATATCAAGTTGTTTCTTTATTTCTGTTTTATTATGCCCTCTCAAAGCAAGACTGTTAGCATCTTCACTTGTTTTATCTCTTCTGGTTTTTTTTTGTTTTGTTTTGGTTTGTTTTGTTTGTTTGTTTTGTTTTTTTTTCAGGGGAGGGGGTGCGCGATGGTGAGGAAGTATTCTTCTTTATGAAGTGAAGGTGTCCTCTTGACTTCTACTACAGGATTAGGTAATTTTGTTGCTCCATTTCCTGAAAGCCTAGGTTGGTTTACCAGATGTGTTAAAGAAAAGACTCTAGGCTAAAGAACAAAGACTTTGGTGGTGGAGAAATAGCTGATTCTGTTGCAGTTTGAGGAATGCTCTCACTCTATGTATTAACTTTCACTGAAATTTACTTGTGGCACAGAAACTTCAATAGCCTTTATCCCGGTCACAGATGCTGCTGTAACAGCTGTTGCAAGACTATATCTGCACTGATAGCTCTCAGAACAGTTCAATGAACCAGTCTTTGGAGCACAAGCAGATTAAGGCACAGGCTTGCTGTTATCACTGTCCATTGAAAAGCATTGCAGCAATTTTCATGCATACTTCAAAAATCTTGCTGTTTATTGCTTGCCTATAAACTGTATCTATGGAAAACTGAATATCATAAGAGAAATCAAGATTGAGGTTGCCTGAGTGTCTTGTTTTTGTAAACACTCACTCAATCACCTGTATCGTATGAAATTCTTCCTTATTCTTTTTAATCATCCTTCTTTTAATTCTTACTGTGTAACAATTGTTCTCTGTTCCTGGCTAAAATTCTGGGCATGCTCCCTAGTTTTTCCAGTCTCTCTTAACCAATAAAAATATTTTAATCTCTTCCAAGCATTAACAAATTCAATTTTGTTTCATAATGACTACTCCAACTTAGTATTATTTCAAATACCAACATTATTCAGTGTTAAACTTTTCTTCTTCCAAACTCAGATCTGCTTGAGTACTGGAAACCTACAGCAGGAAAAGGATGTGAACTGGATTTCTGTCTTAGTTGTTTGCTAATCACTATATGACTGGGTAAATGACTGGCTTAGTTGGAACCTGGTGTTAGAAAACACTGGTTATAGTATTTTTCCATGATGCCTCTCTCTCACCATGACATACATTAATGGAGTACTTAGCAATTTTCCTATTGAGGATCTCTCATTTCAACCCTTTGGTGAGGGGAATGCCTCGTGTCTAGCTGTCTATATATACCTTCATCCTTGCCCCCTGGGTTTTTAGCTGTTTATCTTTCATTTAGTGTTCCTATGCTTCCCCAGTAAGTCATCTGTGCTGGAGTAAATGCTAAGAAAACTCCAGACTGTACCCCTTTCTCAAGGTCATATTTGGTCCCCAGAAAACTTTTGCCTGTGCTCTACCTTTGCTGGAAAAGGAGCTGGATCGCAGGGCAGCCCTCTCTACTCTACCATCAATAAGGGCCAGCACAAGCCACAGATCTTGCCTTTAGAATTCATGGGTGTAAGTCACGTCTGTCCCCTTGTTCTTCACACCCTTGGAAACATATTTGAAACTCTCCTTAGGGATCCTGAAGCTCCTCTCATAAATTGAGGTGAGGTGAAGTACAGTACACTTAAATCTTTCTTGAAATAAATCATCTCTCCACTACACACTCACTAGATAACCAGTAAAGTGGCTAAAATGAAAAAGAAAATACCAAGTGTTAGTGAGGATGTGGAGAAACTGAAACCGCTATGTATTTCTGGTGGGAGTATAAATCGTTACAATCACTTTGAAAAATACTTTGGCATTATATACTAAAGGTTAACATATTCACTCTCTGAGACTTAGTCATTCCACTCTTTAGGCACATGTGCACGTATGATAAACAAAAGTGTATTCTTAAAAGCCCTATTAATAATTGCCCCAAACTGAAAACTGCCCAATTACCCATTAACAAAGAATAAAAAATAAAATGGTGGTATAGTCATACAATGAAATGATATATAATATTAAGAATGATCATTCTACAACTGCACATGCCAATATATCAAAAATGCAATACTGAGAAGATGAAGCCAGGCACAAAAGACTACACACTATATGATATCATTTATATAAAAGTCTTAACACGGGCCAAGTTACTCTATGCTGTGTTACTAGTAAAGAATAGTGTGGTGACTAGCTAGAAAAAAGTTGAGTGAGGAATATGTGGTGCTAGCAATATTCTATTTTCTGATCTGGTGTTCATCTCATGGGTAATTTTAGTTCATAAAATGTATTCAACTGTTGCTTATAATATGTGCATTTATATTTTGAATATTATGCTTCAAAAAGAACTATAAAACAGAAGTAAGAAACAACAAAAATGAAATTAGTTATCTTAACTTTTTAATCTCAACCTCTTATATAAGCTTAAGAGGGTTGATCTGTTCATGTCACCGTCTTTGCAAATCCTGCGTAGATGAACCAGCCGCTTGGTTTAGAGAGTGTGATTACCAGGCAACTGTTGTTCTCTTCTCAGCCTTTGTGACCTCTTTCTGAGCCTACAGTAGGAATTGCATTTATCATCTGGTTACCTAAATGACATCCTTGGTACAAAGATATCAGAAGCTTGGGGATCCAAACGAGGACTCTGACCATGCTCATTGGCAGGGACTGTGAGTCACAAGGTGCCAGAAGCCATAAAAAGATACAAAAAAAAAAAAAAACTTATCAAATGGGAAATGAATTGACAGCCATTTTTGCATTAGTCTTGAGAGTCACAATTCTGGGCTCATTCTGCCCAGTTCTTCTGGTAATATCCTTATGAGTTCACATGGGATATGGATTGACAAAGTGATGAAGCTGAATTGTAAGAGCATTTATGGAAAATATGTCAGAGAGCAGAAGAGGTTTCACCTACATTAATCTTTGTCAATTATTTTATTATGATGCAGGCAGGCACTCTGAAACTCACAAATATTTAATATTCTTTAAACCAAATTATTCTTTCTTGCATCCATATATACCCTGTAAACCAACAAGATTGCACCTACTGAAGCAGTACCGAAGTCGCAGGAAATTTGGACAGACTCTGAAAGAGGATGACTACTAGCCACGGGCATGAAGATTTTTCTATTTCAAGATACATACTGATAAATTGTTTTCCTTTTGACAATGTTAACAGCAATATGCAGGATTATCAATTTTCCCACATCCCCTTAAGTATTAGCTAATATTTACTTAAATATATGAATATATGGTTTTCATAGGTAGAAATGACCTTTCAAACATTTTAAATCTAAAGACAAAGAAAGCATATTAGCTTTAATTTTATCTTCTATTTTTTAGGAAAATTTTTTTTCAGCACAAAATGACTATTTTATCAAGTTGCTGTTCTGTCTGAATGTAAAACTGAGCTTCTGTTCAATCTCTAGGAAAGAAACTCCATAAAAGATATAAGGACAATGGTCTCAGATTTCTCAATTAGTTTGATAATTGACAATTATGTTAATCTGAGAAGACCTTGATGGATACTATCTGAGATGGTATCACTCTTTTGTTCATTGTATTATCTAGTGCCAAGCTAATGCCAGAATTAATTATTAGCAATTATTGTTCTCTCTTTTAATAGCTGGCATATGGAGCAAATTTTGTTTTTTTCTTGTTTGTACAATAGTTTATTATAATGCATATTGTAACTTCAGAATAGTTTTTCTTATAACTATCTGAAATTATTATTATCATGATGGACAAGACTATTTCTGAATGGGAAAATTTCTTGAGATACACCAAGGATAATAATGAGGCTCTTACAATTTTCTTTTTTTGTATGTTATGAAGCAATAAGAGATATCCTTTACAAAGCTTACTTATAATTTTACAGCACTATTCCAAGATGCTTCATACTTTGTGAAATTATTATAATAGAGTTAACGATTATTCTGTGTTATGTTAGTATTCTCAATAATAATTTTAACTCTATCATATACCAGTTTTTAGATTTTATTGAGGTATGTTTACACACCATAAAATTCATCAATCACAAGCATATGATTTGATGACTTTTAGTAAATTAGAGAGCTATGCAACCATCATCACAATTCAAAATGATTCCACTTTCCTGTTTATCTTCACGCCTCAGACCCACCCCCAACCAGGGGTAACAACTAATCTGGTTTTTTTTTCCTATATATTTCCTTTTCTGGCCATTTCACACATATGAAATCATATAATATGTGGTCATGTTTGTCTGGCTTCTTTCACTTAGCTCTTTATAATTTTTTTTCAGTTTTTATTTATTTATTTTTTGATTTTGTTTTAAATTTCCATTGGTTATTGGGGAACAGGTAGTGTTTGGTTACATGATTAAGTTATTTAGTGGTGATTTGTGAGATTTTGGTTCACCCATCACTCGAGCAGTATACACTGCACCCAATTTGTAGTCTTTTTCCCCTCACCTCCTTCCCACCATTTTCCCATGAGTTCCCAAAGTCCAGTGTGTCATTCTTATGCCTTTGCATTCTCATAGCTTAACTCATTGTATGTTGTGAGTGAGAACATATGATGTTTGGTTTTCCATTCTGAGTTACTTCACTTAGAATAATAGTCTCCAATCTCATTCAGGTCTCTGTGATAGATTCATATACGTCGTAGCATATAGCAGTAGTTCCTCCCTTTTTATTGCTGAACAATTATCTATATATACTACATTTTGTTTATTCATTCTTCAACTGATGAACATTTAGGTTGTTTTTAGTTTTTGACTATTATGTACAATATCGCCAGGAACATTTTCATTCAAGTCTGTGTGGACAAATATTTTCATTTTTTGTGGGGTAGATACCTATGAGTAAAATTGTTAGGTTGAATAGTAAGTTGTTACATTCAGTATCTCAACCACAGGCAGCTGTGATGTTGGCCTTCCCTGATTGCTTGCCACCAATATCACCACTGTTCGAGACAAGGCCCCTGGACATGTATTACCAATCAAGCTAGACTCCACTGGCAGTGAAATTCCTGATTTTGATGACTTGCTCCATCCTAGTAGAACTACCACCTAGAATGAGCTTGATGGGGAAGGAGTAAGGAGGGGAAGGAAGGGAGCAATTATTGGGTAAAATGCAGTAGACTGACATTCTTCCTACCTGAAACCCCAAGTTCAGCAGTTTTTCAAGCATAAAGGAATGCTTTCCGGATTGTTGCATGCCTTTGGTCAATTTTCAAACAATATTGAAATGAATGTTTTGACAATTTCGTCTAGTTGTATCATTGTGTTTTGGGCAGAAGGTTTGCCAATCTCCTTATTCCACCATTCTGGAAGTCTTCCCTCCTCCAAATACCAGTTTTCTAACTTAAAAAAAAAAAAGAAAACAAATATATCAAGGCATCTTCTTCAGGTGCATACATGTTCTTCAGGTGCATACATGTTCTTCAGGCATATACATGTTTACTGAAATAGAGCCTCAGGGGAAGAAAGGTTGTTAAATGAGTGTCGATAGGCTAGACAGTATTATTTCATGAAAATATACTAAGTTGAGAATACGATCAAATATAACATGACATCTGATTATCTATCTCTTCTGATTTGAGGAACCTATACAAAATGTGCCTTCCTTCTTTGCCTCTGAACCCTCAGCTCCGTCTCCTCAACTCAGGGAGTCTGTTGGGCTTCCTCTGGGTTCCTTCTCCATCAGCCATGGGTTGAGAACTCTGTAAGCAGTAAAGTGGGGCAAACATAGATAGGGCTTATCTTACTTGTTTTCCATCTTTCAGGAATAACTGTCTTTCACTGTACATTTTTTTTTTTAAAAAACTGCATTTCATATATCTAATATGATTGTTTTGTTTTCAGGTGGGAAAGTAAATCTGATACATTTTACTGGATCCTGTTCAGAAGTCTAAGTCACAATCAATAACTTTTTGATCCTAGATGTTGTATTACTTTTCTTTTCAACTTAAAAATTTAATTTTAATTTTTGTGGATACATAGGTGTATATATTTATGGAGTATATGGGATATTTTGATGCAGGAACACAATGTATAATAATCACATCAGGGTAAATAGGGTATCCATCAGCTCAAGCATTTATCCTTTGTGTTACATACAATACAATTATAATCTTTTAGTTGTTTTAATATGTACAATTAAACTATTATTGACTATAGTTAGCCTGTTGTGTTTCCAAATGCTAGACCTTTGTCATTCTTTCTACTTTTTTTCTGTCCATCAGCCTTTATTTTAGGTTCGGGAGTACACATGCAGTTTTGTTACGTGAGTAAATTGCATATCACTGGGGTTTGGCATACAAATGATTTCACCACCCAGGTAGTAAACAGAGTACATGATAGGTAGTTTTTCAACCCTCACCCTCCTCCCATCCTCAACCCTCAAGTAGACCATGGTTTCTATTGTTCTTCTCTTTGTGTGCATGCTTACTCAATGTTTAGCTCCCACTTGTAAGTGAGAATGTGGTATTTGGTTTTCTGTTCCTGCATTAGTTTGCTGAGGATAGTGGCCTCCAGCTACATCAATGTTCCTGCAAAGGGCATGGTTTTATTCTTTTTAATGGTTTCCTGGTATTCCATGGTGTATACATACCACATTTTCTTTATTCAGTTTACTTATGATGGGCATGTAGGTTGACTATGTCTTTGTTATTGTGAATAATGTAGCAATGAAAATACGAGTGCATGTGTCTTTTTGATAGAACAGTTTATATTCATTTGGGTATATACCCAGTAATGGGATTGCTTGGTCAAATGGTAGTTCTGTTTTACGTTCTTTGAGAAATCTCCAAATTACTTTCCATGGTGGCTGAACTAATTAACATTCCCACCAGCAGTGTGTAAGTGTTCTCACTAGCATCTTTTATTTTCTGACTTTTTAATAAGAGTTATTCTGACTAGTGTGAAATGGTATCTTATTGCAGTTTTGATCTGTATTTCTCTAATGATTAGCGAAATATTGTATTTTTTAGCACGAGGATTTTCATTTGATTTTTTGTTTAGTAGTATTTCTATTTCTATATCCATGTGGTAGATTTCTATGTGATGATTATTTTCTTTCGTAAAATTTATATTTGTACATTCTCTAAAAAGTACAAATGGCTAATGCCTTTTAATCAGAAAAAGAAGAAAATTAATGTAGGTGTTGTGTGCAATTTTGTTCTCAAGGTAGATATAAAACCAGAAAATCTTTCATAAGGGAAAGAAAGAAAACGAGAGTGTAGGTGATGAGAGAGAGTAGGGGAGGAGAAACATATATCGAATTGAAATAGAGATAAAATTACAGAAGAATGCAAGATCTACCAAGACACGTATTAACATTGACATAGTATCTACCACTTGCCTACTCAATGATAGGTATTATATATACATATACCTTTGTTTCCCTTTACTTTTTAATTTCTTATTGAATTTTTTTGTATTTATTCACTTTAAATTTTTTTTGAGAAACTATTCTTCTAAATGTTGAGAATACAAAGACAAAAATCTGATTTAGAACTTATATTGTAGGAGGTTATTGAAGATGACCATGAAAAAGCGAATGACTTAGTGGTTTAAAGGAGAAAAAAAATGGAGTCAGAATGTATTTACCCTGTTACCTCCCATCTCAAGCTTTTCATTGGCTAATGATTTGATGAGCACATATATCTCTATCAGTCAATTTTTAAAAGGCTTCTCTGGTAATTCTGATTTATAATGGAATGTTTAAGAACAGCTGCTCTAATACATGATTTTACCTGCTTGTGTTGCAAATAACCAGATCTAAAAGCTTATTACGTTTGTTTAGCTATTGAATTTTGTCAGTGTATTTAAGCTGGTTTAAACTTCCCTTCCTATCACACTCTCTGGGCATAAGCCAGTGATGGTGAAATTCATGCAAAAGCCATTGAGTTAGACATTAAGTAAATTAAGTACAACTTCTATATTGCAAGAACTTTATGTGGAATATACAACGAACAAACCAAAACCCATCATATTAGGGGACCTGTAATATGTGTCTTTGAAAGAGTGCAATTGAAGTGTTACAGTGGTTTAAAGAGTTAAATGCTTTCTGGAAACAGGCTTTTGATAGGATTAAAGAAGAGACAGATTTTTAAGATAGATAGATATGTGGAAAATCAGTGCATTCCAATAAATATATACACAATAGAAACATACATTTATATCTTCCCTGATTTACAATCTTGATGAGCTCAAATGGTGTTCCCTTATGAATTATACTAGATCATCATATTTTCATTTGTTACATCACCATAGATTCTGTCTCCCAGATTTGACTTAATAGATAATAGTTTATCTCTGCCTTTGTTGGGAACTTCATTGGAAATAGATTGACTCTAGTTCAATAGCTGACACCAACATAAGTGGATCTTTTGTTTCAGAATTTAACATATTGACAATTACTTTCTAGAGTGAGGTAGAATATAATGCATAAACACCAACTATCAATAACGAACTTTACACTTTACTAATTCCATGTGATGTGGTAAAAATGATGAACAGGGGCATACTTGGAGGAGGAGTAGGGTAGAGGCAATGGCCCAAAGATCAAGTTTGCAGGTGCCAAAGCATTTTAATCAATAAAATTACCATGACTTTCTTGAGTGTCTGCTCTGTAAAATACACCATGCTAGGTGCCAGATAAAAAGAAATACAGGACGTGATGTTGCCTGCCCTCAACAGCTTATAATTGAATTGTAAGTAAATCCCTCCTCTACATAAGAATAGCACAACAGAACACACACAGAAACTGAAAGAAAACTCTCCAGCAGCAGTTTTTATTTTTATTTTTAAGTTCCAGGGTACATGTGCAGGAAGTGTAGGTTTGTTACACAGGTGAACATTTGCCATGGCGGTTTGCTGCACCTGTCAACCCATCACCTAGGTATTAAGCCCAGCGTGCATTAGCTACTTTTCCTAATGCCCTCCCTCCCCCAACCCCATCCCCAACAGGCTCCAGTGTGTGTTATTCCCCTCCATGTGCCCATATGTTCTCATTGTTCAGCCCCCACTTATAAGTGAGAAAATGCGGTATTTGGTTTTCTGTTCCTGCATTAGTTTGCTCAGGATAATGGCTTCCAGCTCCATTCATGTCTGTACAAAAGAAATGATCTCATTCTTTTTTATGGCTGCATAGTATTCCATGGTGTATATGTACCACATTTACTTTATTCAGTCTGTCATTGATGAGCATTCAGGTTGATTCCATGTCTTTGCTACTGTGAATAGTGCTGCAATGAACATATGTGTGCATGTATCTTTGTAATAGAATGATTTATATTCCACTGTTGGTGGAAATGCAAATTAGTTCAACCATTGTGGAAGACGGTGTAGTGATTCCTCAAAAAATCTAAAACCAGAAATAGCATTTGATGCAGCAATCCCATTATTGAGTATATACCCAAAAGAATAGAAAGCATTCTGGCAGCAGTTTTTGAATAACTTCTATGAAGAGTAATGCAAACACCTTAAAATGGAATTACCTGAAATAAAAAATAAAATAATTATAGTTTATTTGTATTAAAAGGCAACAACTTGTAAGGTATGAGGAAGCTGAGGCAAAGACACACACACACACACACACACACACACACACACACACACACTTTTTGTAGCGATGAGGTTTTGCCATGTTGCACAGGCCACATAACTGGAATTGTAAGTAAATCCCTCCTCTACATAAGAATAGCACAACAAAACACGTACAGAGACTAAAAGAAAACTCTCCAGCAGCAGTTTTTATTTTTATTTTTAAGTTCCAGGGTACATGTGCAGGATATGCAGGTCCTATGGGACTCAAAACTATGTCTGATGGACTCCAATGCCCAAGCCTTTCCATATGGCATGTCACTTCCCTGGAAAGGAATAAGCATGAATCTTACTTTGTACCAATGATGGGGCAACACAATGCTTTTACATAGTTTATATCCCTTTTCCTGATCCTATTCCCAAGTTCTCGACCTGTATACACACACACACACACACACATCTTTTTATCAGTAGTAATGTTTAATTATTTATGCCCATGCTTTCCAATGGCTCATTGTGAATCAGCTCAGCAAGTTTAGAGGGACTTCATACTTATATAGAACTGTACTTTTTCTTCTAGAAAGAAAAGGGAAGGACAAGAAGAGTCTGGGCTGCACTGCAGAGCTCCCTCATGCCATTTGAAAATACTTTACTGTTCACTTGCTTATCTCTCAATATAAGTCTCTCTGTCTCTCTCTCTTTCACTCAAACACACACACACATGCACGCACAAACACCACACAATCAGATTGTCAGTTAATTGCCTGTGGCTAAAGTTAATGTTCTAACAAACTAGGTATTAACTGAAGTAATGAGTGGTATCATGAAAGTTATCACCATTATAAACCATACTTAACAGTTTAGAAATTCAATAATATTATTAAACAAAGGTTAGTGCTTCTGGAAGAGTTCCTTGGCAAACAGTTGATTTCTGACAGATTGTGACTAATTTTTCTGCTTCCTGGGAGGCGGAACATGTTCTGCTGCCTTAGTAACTATTAAGAGTTTGTGCATTTAGAAAAAAGTCACACACACACACACACACACAAAATATGTGTATATATTTATATATATATAAATTGTATATATTTATATAAAAGTCACACACACACACACACACACAAAATATGTGTATATATTTATTTATATATAAATTGTATATATTATATATTTATATAATATATCTACATGTATATATAGAGAGAGAGTTTCATCCCAGCCCAATATTACAATATTTTCTCCTCCAGATTGTTGCTAATTCTATTCCTTCCTAAAGACTTTTGATATTTTTATTTTTGCAACCTTATCTTCTCTTCGCTTATGGTCTAAAATGCGCCTGTTGAGTCCCGGCTTCTAACCATTCTGTATTTCCATGATCCAGCTTACACTTGTGTTTTGAAGATCTTGTGTCTGGAACTCACAAATTTCAGAGAGGGAAGAGAGATGTTTGTAAATGAGGTAGGTATTTTTAAACTTCCCCAGAGACTCTCTCTCTTTTTTTTTTTTTTTTTTTTTGTGTGTGTGTGTGTGTAATGTGCAAAAGATTTTAAAAGTCTCAGTGCTCCAGGTGTACCTGAGACGAATCACATCAGAATCAGGGAGAGTGACATGCTAGCAGCATTAGAATTTTGTGAAGTCTAATGTGCAGGCAGGGTGGATAACTCCTGCTGGAAAGGAACTAGGTATTTCTTTGTCCTCCTTCACCCTCAGACACCCACAACCATGAGTCACCCAAATCCTCCTGCCCCCAGACAAGGCAAAGGGACAAGCTCAATGATCACCCCAGAGAGCACAAAGGCTCCCCTCCACCCCAGGGTATATGGAATAGAATTCCACTCTATGGAAACGGGGTACTATATCAGCAGATATTGAGCTTTTGAAGTCTTCATTAATGCATCTTTTCTCTTGGGGCATGCTGAGTTAGGTTTTTCTTTGGGGGACAAGCTTGCCTTTGGACACCTCAAAAGTCCTTTTACAAAATTTGAGTTTAATGGCAGTAGTGGATACCATGCTTAGATTACCAGTTAATAGTTTTTTAGAAGGATGAATCTTGTGGGTGTGACTCTCTGAACAAAAGTTGGTGCAAAGGAAGAGAAGAAGATCCCTCCTATTTCTAGCTAGACTCTGCAAGCATTTTGGTAACTAGGGTCCTGGTGCATCCCAGGAAGGCCCCGGGGTTTGCTCCCCAGCCCAGAGTTTGCAGAAGGGTGGCCCATGGCTGGGTATAACACTGGGGTCACTTCGGCTGCAGGAGTCCAGACAGCCAGGAAATTCAGAGAAAAAAATGTGATGGAATCCATGTGGTAGCAAAAAGGACCAGCTTCTGCACACTTCTCAGAGCCCTCATGGGCTTTGTGAATTAACTGGGAGAAACTGGGGAGGCTGGGGATATTGTAGTAGCCATGGGAGAGAGAATCTGAAAGACACACTCAATGCTGTTTCCCCAGATTGATGTCTGGGAAGTAGAAATTATGTCAGGAACCAACGTGTTTTGGACACAGACTTTTCCTATTTGGTCTAAGTGTTGAGGGAGAAGAAAGACTTATTTTCCTCTTGGCTATCCAATTTTCCTGTTATTGCCATCAGCTTCTTTCCTCTTTTCTCTATGCTTTTCCCTGGGGATCTAATTTTTTCTCATGGTTTCATCTATTGTGACAACATCCAAATATATACATTTGGCTCAGAATCTATCTTCTGAGCCTCACTAACCACCTGCATGTCTCTGCCTGAACATCCCACAGGCGGCCGGGCATGGTGGCTCAGGCCTGTAATCCCACCACTTTGGGAGGCCAAGGTGGGCCGATCACAGGTCAAGAGATCGAGACAATCCTGGCCAACATGGTGAAACCCCGTCTCTACTAAAAGTACAAAAATTAGTTGGGCGTGGTGGTGCTTGCCTGTAGTCCCAGGTACTCGGGAGGCTGAGGCAGGAGAATCGCTTGAACCCAGGAGGCGGAGGTTGCAGCGAGCCAAGATGGCGCCACTGCACTCCAACCTGGTGACAGA
>NW_012105464.1:388166-393815 GCF_000951045.1 Mandrillus leucophaeus
GTGGGGTTGCTTATGTATAGATCTATGACTGAGGAGAAGGCAGGCAGTGGGGGTAGCTACAATCCAGGCCCAATGAGTGTTCTTTGATTTCTCCACACACAAACCCTTTGTTGAATGAAAAGTAGGGAATAGTGTGACATATTTGAGAGTTTTCTTTAAATGCGAGTTTGCTGTCTCCAGCGGTCAGGAATGGTACTAATCTGGTGGAAGGACTCTTCGTGCTGTGGTTATTTACTTAAAGTTGCTATTTACAAATGTCGTCTTGGAGCTGCCAGATAAGAGGAATGCAGATTCACAGAAGACTTGGTGGCAGCAATTCCCAGGGAAGATCATCTGTGTTCTGTCAAAATATATTCCCTTAACTGAACTTTCGGAGACTCAAGTTGTCGGAAAATAACTGGGAAATATTTGGTAGAACAACAAATAGAAAACAATATCACTCTGACTGAACATTCTTGAAAGAATGAGTTATGGCCTGTATTTAAGAGTGTGCTATTTTAATTGAAATTTTCCATCTCACACCCCAAGTCCCTTCATTAAGCACATCAGTATAGGTCTTATCCTTTGCGCATAAAATCTCATTCTATGTTTACTTTTTCCCTCTTCACTACTATATATTCTACAGCAAAAAGTTCTAAACATGAATGCATAACTTAATGCACCACAGGAACAAAGATATGGTAAATTATTTGTAAAAGGATAAAAATGGCATAGTATAATGTAGAATTAAGGACACTCCACTAAGAGACAGGACACCTGCTTTCCTCTTTTGAATTTGTGACTAAACTATTGGGCAACCACTGGAAATTACAAACATCCCTGCACCTAAAGACTCTCATCTGTAGAATGAGGAAATTGAATGAGATATTGCTTGGCGTACCATTATATTCTGTAGTATACCATTATATTCCAGTGATCACCGCACAACTCCTACATGGTAACCATGAAGCTGAACATCGTCCGTTTCATTTGATGGTCATCACACCCTTGAGATGTAGGTGTCTTCATCGCCATTTCACTCCTGCAGAGCCAGGGCTTGGAGAGAATAAGGGGAGTGCCATTGGCACAGTCTGAGAGTTGCTAGGCTGGTCCTTTGTATTCCGATAAATGTACTGTGTTCCTCACCTGAACAAAAACGTTTTTCATGGGCACAGCTACTTCTTGTCATCCAAGCTGTCCTTCTAGGATCCTGTATTTCAAGTACTTAACAGATGAGCAAACTATATGAATTTATCAAAGTGTTGGAGTACAAGTTGATTAACAGCCACTTCCCTGAGCTCCTAGCCCTTCTTTGTTGTTGCTCTAGACAATGACCACCACTTCCATCACCACCACCAGATAACCCACCCAGCAACTAGGAAAGAATGCCAGACACAACCTTCTAGGACACGCTCCAGTATTAGAGCCTTTATCCACTCTGCCTGGACACAACACTGTACTACCGTTTGTGAAGTGCTTTAAGTAGTACCCTTGGCATTACTATCATAACCACCTCTCCTTTCCTTTTACCTTCAGGCCTCAGGCAAGATGAGCTGACTTCTGCCCTAAAAATATGTTTTCCAAAGTTCCTGGTTGAGGGTTAAAGTTGATTTAGAATTGAGGTTAATTTGGCTGAGATTTTCAAAAGCTGCTTCTCAAGCTCTTTGCCTGGGCTCGGTCTCATTACTCTGACTCTGTGTGGGGACCTGGTCCCGGATGATTCCTACTTCTCTCTGAGGCCCTATAGGAGAATGTCTTCAGCTTTGCTGGCCCTCCTGTCCATCCTTATTGTCACTACTTCCCTGACACGTCCTCCTCCCCGATTACCAGTTTGATAGATCTATTCTTTTTAAAACTTGTACACATTTTATGCCCTGACCTAAGACCTCCTCTGTCCTTCAGCAGAATTTATTCCCTCACAAATGCATTTGGCTGGTTTGAGGCCCTTTGACTTCTATTCAACCCAAGGCTATAGGCCTCTGGGGAGTTTACTAATGTTATATCTATCTTTCTACCTTAAAAATAACAGGCCGGGCGCGGTGGCTTAAGCCTGTAATCCCAGCACTTTGGGAGGCCGAGACGGGCAGATCACGAGGTCAGGAGATTGAGACCATCCTAGCCGGGCGTGGTGGCGGGCGCCTGTAGTCCCAGCTACTCGGGAGGCTGAGGCAGGAGAATGGCGTGAACCCGGGAGACAGAGCTTGTAGTGAGCCGAGATCGTGCCACCGCACTCCAGCCTGGGTGACAGAGCGAGACTCCGTCTCAAAAAAAAAAAAAAATAACAAAGGTGTTTTCTTCTTGGCTGCTCAATTTTTCACTCCTGTCGTTATCACTCTTCATTATACAAAATATTGTACTTATTGACATTATTTTGTAGTAACATAGAAAGTAAGCTCTATTAAGGTAGGATTTATTTCTATCTTGTTGACTGATGAGTTTCAAGAGCTTGAAACAAGATCTAGTATAATTAGGTCCTTGGAAAATATTTGTTGAAGGGTTGAACAAATGCATAGACCCATACCCTAGTGTCTTTCTGTCTTTATCCATTGTGTTACAAAAGCTATCTCCTAATAATTTTCAAATTATATAAACTAAGAATAAATAGATCATTGCACAAAACCAGAAAATAATTTGGCAGAAATTTTTTGCCCTAGAATAGACAGAGTTGTGCTTAGTCAGAAGAATGGTGGAGAACTGGTCTGAATGGGTAAATTGTGTAGGTTGAGTTGGAGGTGGACTAGAGGCCAGAGTAGCTCTTATCCTAATTACTCAGTGAACTTCATGCAGTTTTTCTGTAAATAACATACTTATCACCCTCACAGACCTCTCTGAGCAAATGCTTTCATATGAATCTGAGCTCCCTTACCCCTTTCTAGGAGGATTTTATGGATATGTTTGGCATGTCTGCTGCAGTGTGAAGCTAATTTACCTTCAGGAATATGTTCTCCATACAGGTCACAGCAGGCAGGCTTCAGGTACACCCCGTCCACTGCCATATCAGAGGCTGATTGCTGTGCAGAGAGTTTCATGAATATTATTTTATTTTGTATTTCTAGATTTGCCCCTGAAATAGTTTTTATCATTGTATTGATGATCTTAATCAAACTACAACAGAAATTCTCAAAGTAATTAGGCTTAAGTAAAACATAGATGCATACATACCACCAGCCAAACTCATGAATACCAGTAACAAGCATTTACCATGGTCATTTCTGATGTTGAACATGGATTCAATATTGTGAAAACTGTATTTTTAAATGCTTTCTTTCTAGGATGTTGATCACTACCCACAAGCCATGACCCTTCTTCAGGAAACTAATTCACCCGCAGCCTCTGCTGTCTCAATAGGCATGTTTTGTAACCTAAATTCAAGTTCAGGCCATATCAAGGTGGACAGGAGAGGACTTCCAACTGAAGACTCATTAATCCATAGACAGCACCATTCTTTGTGGTCTGATAGAAGAATTATGCCAACTCAATTTTCTTTCTCAGTAATTTGAACACAAGCAGGGCATGATGGTTCACACCTGTAATCCCAGCACTTTAGGAGGCTGATAGGGAGGATCCCTGGAGCCCAGAAGTTCAACACCAGCTTGAGCAACAAGGCAAAATTCTGTCTTTACCAAAATTACAAAAAGTAGCCAGGCATGATGGCAGGCACCTGTAGTACCAGGTACTCAGGAGGCTGAGGCAGGAGGATGGTTTGAGCCTGGGAGACAATGGTTGCAATGAGCAGGGATCACACCATTGCATTCCAGCCTGGGTAACAGAGCCAAACTCTGTTCCCATCCCCGCAGGAAAAAAAAAAAAATTGAATGCAAAGAGTAGGAAATAATTTACCAATTGGAACTGCAAGCAGAAGCTGAAGGAATGCAGTGAGAATATAAAAGGTTAACATCCACTGAATGCCTGCCATGTGCTGACACTATCTAGCACATTAAACCGGCTATCTTTTAAATCTCCATAACAGCTCTATGGCCTAGGCATTGCTCTTACTTTGCAGGCCCACAGAAAGTAAGTTATTTAGTTACTTGGCTATGCATTAGCTAGTGGGGCCAGGATTCAAGCTTAGATCTATGTGATTTCAGAGGCTCTCCTCTTCATTGCATGGTACTGATTGCAAAGGAAAAAGACTTTGTTCAAGTTCAGGTGGAGGATAACCCATGAGCATCTAGAGAATACCAGTTGTTTGTGAAGAGAAATGGAATGGAATACAATGGAACAGAGTGAAGCAAAGATAGCTACTGAGAAAATATTTCCTAGGAGAAAGGAGGGAGAGGCTGCTCTCAAGAGCTGCTTTAGTTTAGTGTGGTGTTTTGCTGTTAGATTGAATTTCAAACCATCTGTACTCTTGCACATTACTTGAGAAATTCTTTGTCCTTTGCCAATAAAAGAATTTTTAAAAAGTTGTATGTACTAATCAGAACCATAAAAATCTATTTTAAAGAGAGAACAAACACAATTAAGATGTGTGTGCCACAAGCGTCCCATTCTTTCCTTCTGCTTCTGCCTTCACCTGCCAGCCTGTTTTCCTTGGGAAGACTGGTACAGAGATGAACCCAGTGAAGCTAGGGCGAGGAGGTCTGATGCTCATTTCTGGTTTGGGAGTCCCTTCACTGAATAGTATCCTTACAATGAGGAAGATGGTAGCCATAACAAAATGCCTAGAGTCCAATAAATGCCAGCTTCTCTTCCCTCCAATGCCACAGGTACTATGCACTTCTGTTGGGAAGCCTTGGTCCTGGGGGTCGTGCAACTGCAGATGTATGCTTCCTCAAATTGCATTACCCAGGCAGCTCTCCATTTTAACAACCACTCCTGGACCCCAGAATCTAAGGTATCAAGGAAAGTCTTGGGTAAACTCCTAACACTCATGAACTATGAGTCTGCTTTATCCATGGAATAAAATTCTTACCTCCTACATTGGAGTTTCTTCTAAAAATTCCTCTTTTCCATCTTTGGATCCCTTTACTTTGTTCTTTGCCTTCACTTGCCTTCACTTTGCTCTTTCAACAAGTCCAGGTCAAGTTTTAAACTCATCTCCTGGAGTACCTTCAAATTCTGTCCCTTTGAAAATTGGAAATGAAGAAGTGCTCTATAAAGGAAAGACCAGAATGACTTAGTCAGTGATTGAATTGATTCTTTCAGTTTTACAAAATCTCAGTAACCTCACATCAATTATATGACAATGCATTTAGTTTTCAAAAAGTGCTATGATAAATTAGATATCTAAGTATCAGATGAAACCAGGGCTTTCCGGGATTTCCTTAGATATTTCCTGGGCTTGTGTATCTGGGGACCATATGTACGTTGGCTTTTTATAAAGAAAGGTCAAAACTGTAATGCTTTTCTCTGTTGCATAGATTATGAATGGGATGATTAATATAACTTCATTGGCCACTGCATCAAAAGACATTATTTTTAATTAAAATAATAAGTAGGAGACATAAGGATACAATTCCATTTTAAAATATACAAGTAAAACCATTTTTTTGTGAGTTTAAAGAACAGCACACTCATGCTGGATTCTTTATCTACCATGAGTATCTATTCTTTTTATTTGTTAAAAAGCCCAGTTTATTGAGGTATAATTTAGATGCTGTAGAATTTAACATTTTCATGTGTAGTTTGATGAGTTTTGATAAATGTATACAGTCATATACCCACCAC
>NW_012105464.1:394695-437284 GCF_000951045.1 Mandrillus leucophaeus
TTGGTCCTCTCTGAAAACTACCTGAGAAATAATTCAGAAATTTTAATGGAAGCTAAGCTTTTCAAATTCAACATCTTGTTTTTATTTTTATGTTTCAGACAAGATATAATGCTTGTTGACTGTACCAGTAGCTTGTTCCTTTTTCAAGGGTTTTGAATTTGAATTTTGCATTTCACGATTTTGAAAAACTTTTTAAAACAATACATTTTCAAAATTTCTCTATAGAGTGATAAAAATTAACCAGTTTTTCTTCATTGTACACAAAACTCCTTAAGATAAAATTTGTTGGTAGAGTAAAAGTTATAAATTTAGTTTAATTATCCTTTGCTACAGAATTGGAAAGCAATAAGGGATGGTAAGAAGTTTTAGCAACAAGCACAGTAGATAATTTTAGAGAAAATCATCTTACAGTTTTTCTTCTTTATCTGCAACCCACTGGTTGAGTTCAGTCCACTCAATCCACATGATCATGGGGCAAGGTGAGTCCCTGTCAGCCCTCTTGGTAGATCATGACCTCACCTCTCTGCCTATAGTATTTGCACCAGGATGAATTTCTAGACCGGTTTAGGCCAATCAAATGCTTTTCCACAGAAATCTGGACTGACACTGAACTAAAGCTCTTTGTGTGAGTATGTCTGAATCATAGATGCTCAGGGGCTTTTGAGACAGCTGTTTTTCCTCCATTTAACTGAGAAGAAGAGGATGCTCATCTGCAAGGAGGAATGAAGCAGATGTGCAGAGAAACTGAGACATGAGATGTATGTTCCAATGACATTCTTAGCACTGGTTCCACTCTAGAGTTTCGAATGGTTCCTGAGGCCCAGGACACAGTCTTCTTGTGATCTGTGAAACACTTAAAGAGTGAAATTTTGGTTTAACTGAGCTTGATATGATTTCTATCACTTATCATTGAAGAGTTTCTAACTGCTATAACCAGAAGTTTTTCACTACTCTCCCCCTAAATAATTGTGGGATTATATAAGATGCTCAAATTCTCTGAGTTTTGGTGTTTTCTGGGATTGGTGGATAAGAATACAGGATTTGGAGTTAGTCAAAACTGACTTCAGGGCCGGGCGCGGTGGCTCAAGCCTGTAATCCCAGCACTTTGGGAGGCCGAGACGGGCGGATCACGAGGTCAGGAGATCGAGACCATCCCGTCTCCACTAAAAAATACAAAAAACTAGCCGGGCGAGGTGGCGGGCACCTGTAGTCCCAGCTACTCGGGAGGCTGAGGCAGGAGAATGGCGGGAACCCGGGAGGCGGAGCTTGCAGTGAGCTGAGATCCGGCCACTGCACTCCAACCTGGGCGACAGAGCGAGACTCCGTCTCAAAAAAAAAAAAAAAAAAAACTGACTTCAGATGTGGATTCTACCACTTTTCTTTTCTGTGAGTTGGGAAATGTTGTTGAAGTCAATTGAGCACTCTTTTCTCCACTATAAAAGAGAGATAATAGTACCTTGGAATTTCTCTGAGATTTTAATGAGGAAATATTTGTGAAATAATTAGGATAATTCCTATTGTAAGAGTTCAATAAATGGTGATCCTTGTTATTACTTATAATTCTGTAACTGTTTCTTCCTTCCCTTCTTCTTTTTCTTCCTTCTTTCCATAAATATTTTATTGTTCTATGTGCTAAAACTTATGTTAAGGATGTTTCATGTTGATAAAGGTAAAAGACACATTCTCCCAAAGAACTGGAATTCTCATTGGGAAAGGAGATTCATAAGTATAGTCAAGGTGTCACTTTCCAAGTACAGTAACAGACATGTGTACAGGGGCATTCACCCACAAGGCAGGCTAAGAAGAGATGCAGCCAAGGTTCACATAGCCCTTTCACAATTTCACTGGCAATGAAGAAAGTAAATGTGGCATACAAGGGCCTATAGATAATGGCATTTCCTGACTGGAAAGCCTGCATGCAGAGTAAGATCTTAATGAAGGGCTTCTTGAGATTTGGTGATTTCTACTCGGGCCTTTGAGGTCAGACACACTGTGATGGTGTCAAGCTCCTGTAAAGAAGAAACAGAGTGGTGGGCTACTGAAGTCCCTGACCTAGTCTTTCAAAAAATGACAAAATTACCATATGGTCAATGGACAAACAGTCTCTGATAGGCTTCCTCTAATAACCTGTAAAACTCACTTAATGTTTGCTGCTTTCAAGGCCTGTATTCCAACGACTGAGGCTTATTACCCAACATCAGAGAGCTCTAATGCAGCATTCAAAGATAACAGCACCACAGGTTACATGAAAACGTATTCCTCTAAAAGTCCATCTTGAACTAAACTGTTCCATTTCCTTATTCAAGTTAGAATCAGTGGTGCATTTTGTTGGATTTTATTTTATTTTACTGTATTTTATTATGATTTAAATTTAACTTTTATTTCAAGTTCAGGGGTACACGTGCAGGTTTGTTATATAGATAGACTTGTGTCATGGGTGTTCGTTGTACAGATTATTTCGTCACCCAGGTATTAAGTCTAGTATCCATTAGTTACTTTTCCTGATCCTCTACCACCTCCTACCCTCCATCCTCTGATAGGTCCCAGTGTGTGTTGTTCCCTTCTGTGCGTCCATGTGCTCTTATCATTTAGCTCCTACTTATAAGTGAGAACATGTGGTATTTGGTTTTCTTTTCCTGTGTTAATTTGCTAAGGATAATGGCCTCCAATTCCATCCATGTTCCTCCAAAGGACATGATCTTGTTCTTTTTTTATGGCTGCATAATATTTCATGGTGTATATGTACCACATTTCCATTATCCAGTCTACCATTGATGAGCATGTAGGATGATTCCATGTCCTTGCTATTGTGAAGAGTGCTTCAGTGGACATATGCATACATGTGTCTTTGTAAAAAAAGATTTGTACTCCTTTGGGTATACATCTAATAATGGCATTGCTGGGTTGAATGGTAGTTCTGTTTTTAGGTCTTTGAGGAATTGCCACACCCTCTTTCACAATGGTTGAACTAATTTACACTCCTACCAACAGTGTATAAGCGTTTGTTTTCTCTGCAACCTCACCAGCATCGGTTATTTTTTGACTTTTTAATAATAGCCATTCTGACTGGTGTGAGATGGTATCTCATTGTGGTTTTGATTTACATTTCTCTAATGATCAGTGATGTTAAGTTTTTTTTTTTTCATATGCTCTTTGGCTGCACGTATGTCTTTTTTTGAGAAGTGTCTGTTCATGTCCTCTATCCCCTTTTTATTGGGATTTTTTTTTTCTTATAAACTTAAGTTCCTTGTAGATGCCAGATATTAGACTTTTGTCAGATGGGTACATTGCAAACGTTTCTCCCATTCTGTAAGTTGTCTGTTTTCTCTGATGATAGTTTCTTTTGCTGTGTAGAAGCTCTTTAGTTTAATTAAATCATATTTGTCTGTTTTTGCTTTTGCTGCAATTGCTGTTGGCATGTTTGTCATGAAATCTTTGCCCTTGCCTATGTCCCGAATTATATCACCTAGGTTTTCTTCTAGGGTTTTTGTAGTTTTGGGTTTTACATTTAAATTTTTAATCCATCTTGAGTTGATTTTTGTATATGGGGTAAGGAAGTGGTCCAGTTTCAATTTTCTGCATATGGCTAGCCAGTTCTCCCAGCACCATCTATTAAATAGGGAATCCTTTCCACATTGCTTGTTTTTGTCAGATTTATAGAAAATCAGATGGCTGTAGGTGTGTGGTCTTATTTCTGAGTTCTGTATTCTGTTCCATTGGTCTATGTGTCTGTTCTTGTAACAATACCATGCTGTTTTGGGTACTGTAGCCTTGTAGTATAGTTTGAAGTCAGGTAGCATGATGCCTTCAGCTTTGGTCTTTTTGCTTAGGATTTTCTTGGTTATTTGGGCCCTTTGATGGTTCCATATGAATTTTAAAATAGTTTTTTTCTAATTCTGTGAAGAATTTCAATGGTAGTTTAATAGGAATAGCATTGAATCTATAAATTGTTTTGGGCAGTGTGGCCATTTTAATGATATTGGTTCTTCCTATCCATGAGCATGGAATGTTTTTCCATTTATTTGTGTCATCTCCAATTTGGTTTGTATTCTCCTTGTAGAGATCTTCCACTTCCTTAGTTAGCTGTATTCCTAGGTAGTTTATTCTTTTTGTGGCAATTTTTGGCCAAACCTAACAGGAGCCAGAAGGCAGAGGAGCCCCTGATGCACACTGCAGGCCTCAGCTTCCCAGGGCACAGAGAAAAGCTGCTGGTAGAACTAGGGCAGATGGAACATAACCCCAACAGTCCCCAAGTTATGATTTGGTTGTTCTTTTTGCAAAGTGGCAGGCTTTGGCTGCTGCTTATTTGAGTGTTTTTTTTTTTTTTTTCCATTTAAGCAGCCTTTATTTCCACCTTTATTTGCAAATGCTCCCTAGCAATCGACTAATGGAGTAGCCCATTTCACATATCGGTCAGTTTCTCTACAATAGCTGACAAACATTGTTCTTTATGTGGTGGCTGGCTGAACTTTATAAATTGTGTTTAGAAACTAGACCCATAATTTTTGAAGATAATAAAATTATATCAGTAACATAGCTTTGGTAGTCCTTTTGAAATAGATGATATTAGAAATATCAGCTTGGGTAGCACGTGTTTAGGGTTGGTGAACTTATAATAGTGGAAGCATTTTAGTGTTTGGGTGCTTTTCTCCAAAGAATACACAACACCTAATCACATGCTTATGAAACGAATGCCATGCTATACAATTTCATAAGTTTTATTTGCTTATAATGAACCTAGTGGAGCTGCTTCAGCAATGTGGTGGACGATTTTCTGTACCTAAATTGTGGGACCATTTGCTCTATTTTGTTGCTATCCAAGCAGAATGCAGAAGGGTACAATGAGTCTGCAATGCCACATCACATGTATCTTTAGGTCTGATGTTAAATAAACCTGAGAGTAAATATCAAGTGAAGAAAGAATATTACCTATAAACTCAATGTTCTAGAATCTGTGCTCTTTATTTCATTCAATTAATTTCTGATATGAATTTGCTTTGTAACACTATAACACAATACATTTCCTCAAGCTTTGAAATGCACTGCGTGTTTAAGTCTGTATTTTAAAAATTTAACAAATAATATTAGGTGTCTTCTAGATGCAAGCTCTCCCAAAGGACCTGCATGGTATCACAGGATAAGTGGTTCTCTCTGTAGTCAGAGATGAGGACACAGTTGACATGTAGATTCTCATGAGGGTTCCCCGGGTGCGTCATGCTGTGAGGAGCTGCACAGCTGCCACATTGAAAGGCAGGGAATCAGTACAACTGCACAGTCCATGAACATGAATTTAAGGAAGTTATACAGCAAGGTCCCTATGAAAGGACAGAAAACAAAAGGCATGTCATGAGGTCATGGTGGAGAAGGGGGTTCAAAGGATAAACTTCGGGTCTCCTATTCCTCACTCCCCCGGGAGATTGTGTCAACCTCAAGATACTGTGGTCTTGGACCTTGCACAAGGGACTACAGAGGAGTCCAGGGTGGCCACATTCGTGAATAACTAGTGAGTGAAAACAGAGGAGGAAAAAGGAGGCGAGTACTTTCTACTTAGGTCCTTAACAATTACGATCCAGTGGGCCGCTGAGATGTTATGTAACCCCACTCTAGTCAGGGCAGTAAGCATAGGTGATTCCAGGGCAGATGTCCCTATTCCCAAATACCTTTCACGTAAAGTATCTCCAGCCTTCCCTTATGGCTTCTTACCCCTCTCTTGCCGTCTGTATAAAGCCCTGCATTATTATCTCCAGTAAGGAAGAGTACTTGAAGGTTCCTACTAACATGTAAAGAAGTCGACCCACATGGAGTCACAGATTAGCATCCGTTCAGATCTGGTACATAGGTGGTTTATTGATTAGTGAGGTCCTCATACCATCTAGCGAGAAGAGGACACAAGGAAGGGTCACTACCTTTGGAATGGGAAGCAGGATATTTCACTCAGGCTCAGAGTAGCCAGGAGAATGAAGGACCTGACCCTCAAGGGATGGGTGAGATGTTAGGAGAAGGGACAGAGGGGATCCTTAATGGGATGTGTCTCCCCAGAACCTCACTTGGGCCTGGCTCTTCCACGGTGATGTAGTTTCCAGGGAAATAGTCCAGCAGGGCCAGGGAAAGGCAAACAAGTCATATTTAACTTTGTATCTGAGCCAGTCACCTGTAGGGATTTCTTACCTCTTTGATTTTAAATTTCTTTTGGTTCTGTTTGTCTCATGTTCTTTTGTGAAGGAATAGCCATGTGGGACCTGAGCAACTTGGCCTTGAAATGGCCCCTGCTCATCTTTGATTCCACTGTGAGGAGAAGTTATGAGGCAAAGTAAAACGTGAGAGAATTGTCCTTACATTGGGTTCTTTTTAAGAAATATATTTGGTGTATCCTAAGGGAAAAGAAAAAATTTGAGCTTCATGTCTATAACTAGATGCAGTCTTTTCAAGTTATGATTTGCCATATATTATTTGGTCCTTTTACGGTAAAACAAAAAATTGTAATGTAAATATTGTATTTTTAAAAATTTCCCCATTAAAGTTAACAGAATAAGAATGAACTAATTATTTAACTGAAGTTGCTAAGTGTTGACATTGTGCTTGGCACATCCCTGCTATGATCTTAGGAAATGCAGAATTTTAGAAGTATCTAAGTTGATATTGCTTAGAGATATAAACATATAATCATTTTATTACAACTGTGATTTAAAAATATTAACCTTTGCCTGATTTTAAATGCCAGTTATTTTTCTGCTTTGTTATATATGTAATTCTTAAAGTTACTTATTTATAAATCAAATGCTAAAATTTATAGTTTACTATCTGTATCTTCAGACCCCTGACTCTTCATTAACTTATTGATTCATAAACAATGGACCAAAAGTCCCAGTTGATAGATGCAAACTCTTCTGCTGGATTTATGGACTCTAACCAAAAGCCCTACTGTAAATCATTGTCGAGTTTACAAATGTACCTATTAGTTAGTGCTTTAGCTGTCTGATTTGAAAACACCTGCTCTCTTTACTGTCCAATTCTGATTTATCTTTTTAATATACAGCAAGTTCTTATAATTTGTTACTACCAAGTACTGATTTATAAGGATGCTGTAATAAATTGTGTAACATAAATTGTAAAGGCTTTGGATTAGGTACACAAGATTTTTGAAAGCTTTATGGCTGAAAAACAATTCTTAGAAGCCAGAAGTAAATTTTATGTCAATATCCTACAAAACAAACATGGCATACTCGACTTAAGAATGTTTGTATTTTCTTCCTATATTGTCTCCCCATTCCCTGCATTAAGACTTTCCTTTTCATAAAAGTCTGTACCATTGTTGGCTGGACCTAAGCAGACATGCAAAGGCAGACAAGTATTAGTGTTTAACCTGGACAGATTGATGCAATTACTGTGTACTAAGTCCCTTGCTGTATTTTGGGGAGCCTGAATGGTTTTATCTTGGTTCTCTCTTCCATCTGCCCTTTTTCTTCTGCTGGGGACACACTGACACATATTTGGATTTAAATCCCTGCTTGGGGAGCTCAGAGCACTTGTTGAGCAGCCTTTTAATTACATATCTGTAAAGTAATTTATTGTTTCCCTGGCTGAGGGCTGAGGAATTTATGTTTATCAGTTTTATGCTCTTGCCTACCGATGACTAGACTACTGGCCAGTCAGGGAGAATCACTCTACAGAGGATTAGGGCAAGGACTTAGGGCATTGAGTAAAATTACCATTTTAAAATAATATCCTTGAAGGTGTTATGTAAAGTAAGGGGAAATGGATAATTTTCCTCATTATTATATCAAATTTAGCAGATCTGTGTGGTTCACTTTGTTCCTTAAATTCATGTAGTTCATGTTTGCATTTTTCTCCCTCTCGGGGTGGTATATATTGTTGCATGGTGACATTTACTGCAAAGGTTTTATCTTACCAAATTGCTGAGAGCTGCCTAAAGCAGGCAATTACAGGCATAGATTTTTTTTGGATGAATGAACAAATAGTACACAGAAGTTATTATCCTGTAGTCTCCACACAGCCCTGAAATTTATAGAAATCTAAGAGATTTGGGCCAGGGAAAAATGGCGGATGGAAAATTTACCATTTGGCAGTTGAGATTGATCATAAAGCATTTTTTAACAAAACTTCGTTAACAACACAAATTTTAGAACAAAGTAATTCTTTTTTTTGTTGTTTTGTTTTAAAACAGATCTGTTTTGGAGGTATCCCTGAGCCAGGCATTGGGATTGGAGTTGGGTACGTGGAGGAACTAAGACAATGTTCTAGAATATCAAAACATGGTCTGTGTCCTCAAGAACAAGTCAAGGTAGTAAGGCCAGTGATATGGTTTGGCTGTGTCCCCACCAAAATCTCATCTTGTAGCTCCCATAATTCCCATGTGTGGTGGGAGGAACCCAGTGGGAGATGGTTGAATCATGGGGGCGGGCCTTTCCCCTGCCGTTCTTGTAATGGTGAGTGAGTCTCACAAGGTCTGATGGTTTTTAAAACGGGAGTTTCCCTGCACAAGCTCTCTTTCTGCCTGCTCCCATCCATGTAAGACATCACTTGCTCCTCCTTGCCTTCCGCCATTACTGTGAGGCCTCCCCATCCATGTGGAGCTGTAAGTGCATTAAACCTCTTTTTCTTTTTTTAATTTTGATTATTATGGATACATAACAGTTGTGTATATTTATGAGGTACATGTGAAATTTTGATACAAGCATACAGTGTTTCATTATCAAGTCAGGGTAACTGGGGTATTCATTGCCTCAAATATTCATAATTACTTTGTGTTAGAAACTTTCCAATTACCCCTTTTTTTTTTTAATTATACTTTAAGTTCTGGGGTACATGTGCAGAAAGTGCAGTTTTGTTAAACCTCTTTTTCTTCCCAGTCTCGGGTACGTCTTTATCAGCAGCGTGAAAACAGACTAATACAGTGAGATTCAAACCCAAAGTAGTAAATAAACAACATAAGATTTTTCACTGGATTCTCCAGGGCTTGAGCTAGGCTTCCTTGCTGAGTAGGTTGATGAGTCACTGCAAGTCATATCAAGTTTTTAGAGCCCTTAGTTCATCCACTTTAAACAGGGAGGATTTGATTAACAAATATTCATTGAGTATCTTTTATTTTGCAGGCACTGTAGAAACTATTAGGGATTGAGTGATCAATCATCCATAGTCCAACTTCACAGAACTAAAGTCCAGAAGAGAAGGCAGAAATTTCTATAACTAATAAAGTTACAAAAGCCTGAACATATACTGCAGAAGAGGAGAAAAACACCTAAGGCTCCTTTTAACCCTTTGCTACTAGTGATTTTATGATAGATGTTTATAAATCCATAAGTGAAAAACATTATACACATAATATGACTTGTTTTATATATTCCACACACAAAAAATGACCTTTAGTGCATAGTAATCTCCTTCCCATTGAGACAATACTTTTGTACAGTCGTATTATTGAACTATGTAGTTGCTGCATAGAAGTAGTGGTTTCAAACAGGAGAGTGAAAAATAAAATCGAATAAAAGTTGAAATGAAAATAAAACAATTATATAGGAAGAATTATATTTTTTATACGTATATTTTTACATGTAAAAGGAATGGCAATGGTATGCATCACTACTATATAAATTTGATTTTATCATGATGGACAAGAACACTGCTAGCATGGATGTTACATTTTGAAATATAAAAGAATTTGGTGGAGTAACCATGCCCTCCCCTCGCTTTTTTTTTTTTTTTTTTTTTTTTTGAGATGCAGTCTCACTCTGTTGCCAGGTTGGAGTGCAGTAGCACGATCTCGGCTCACTGCAACCTCTGCGTAGCAGGTTCAAGTGATTCTCCTGCCTCAGCCTCCCAAGTAGCTGGGATTACAGGTGAGCGCCACCACTCCCAGCTAATTTTGTGTTTTGTATTTTAGTAGAGACGGGGTTTCAGCATGTTGGCCAGGATAGAGATATCTCTTGACCTTGTGATCCGCCCATCTTGGTCTCCCAGAGTGCTGGGATTACAGGCATGAGCAACTGTACCTGGCTGTTTTATATATATATATATACACACACATATATATATATTTCCATATATATATACACACACACACACATATATAGGATTTTAGGTGGATAATAGGACCATACAGTGAGGTCTCGAAAGAGTATTAACTGACTAAAATGGGTTTCCCTATCGAGCAAGTCTTGTCATTGAAGATTGGGCATGTAGTGACACTTGTGGGCTTCACAGACCTCTCTTGTAGCTGCGTTCCCTCCTTCTATATGGAAAGGTTTGCGATTGCCTTGTCTTTCTGATATTGCCTGACACAATATTCCTCAGTGCCTTGGGGTTGTAGTTGAACTGGATTTATTCCCTTAAGCTTGGGTATGTTCCAAATTTGCCCACGGCTTTGCTATGACCACCACAGGCTTAAACTAATTATAACATTTAAGAACATAACTCAGGTCCTCTTCCTTCCACAAGAGCAAATTTAGGAACCAAATTTTTTCCCAATGACAGCTTAATTGAGGTAAAAAACAAGGTTTTTTTTTTTTTCACCTTGAAAATAGGAAACTTCTAAGTAAAAATGAAAGAAAATGGATTTATACCCAAAGTTTTCTTTCTGGACCAGCCTTTAATTAAGGCCACAATTACACATGGGCATTTTAAGTACTCATTTCCTTCATATCAAAAAAATTATAATTTTACCTTTATTCTGCATTCATTGCATTCATTTGACATGAGATCTTTGAACAAAATCATGCAAATGTAAACATCAAAATATAATTACCAAAATGATAAAAAATTCAGCAGGTGGATAACCTTTTTGAAGAAGAGAAACAATCATAGCTAATAAAGCTGCCAAGTAGATATGAGAAATTCACTGCTTTCTGCAAATCTAAGAAGAGAATGGGTAGTTTTAATTATTCATTACACTGATGCTCAGGGAAAAATAAATTAAAAGGCTCTTATTTTATGAGAATTTAATTCAATTTATATGCTGTCCTTCTCTACTACCTTTCCCATGAGGCTTGTTGAACTATAGATCTTTGTGAAAAATAGCTTTCTCCCTTCCATTAGTGTTTCTTCCTGCCACAATCATCTCATGTACCCCATGACTGCGGTAGTGACATCAGACTTATTTTAATTCACAGCCATGTTTCTACTAATGAAAAGCAAGATAGGCTTGAAAACAATGATGTCCACCTTCAGATAAGATGCTAGTGGCACAGACATATATGCTTGGGCATTTTAAGTACTCATTTCCTTCATATAAAAATTTATAATTTTACCTTTATTCTGCATTCAATGCATTCACTTGACATGAGATCTTTGAACAAAATCATGCAAATGTAAACATCAAAATATAATTACCAAAATATAAATACCAAAATTTGCCATCTATGGCAAAACTACCACATATACTTGGGTTTGGATATGTCTCGTTCAACGTTTTAAAAAGTGAGTTGAGTGAATTCATGAAAATGATATATGTTTATTAAATGTGTGGATGATACAGAAATGGAAAAGTCAGTTAATACGATAGATGATAGAATCAAGTGTCAAAAAGATATTGAAAAATTGTAAATTAGGAAAGTAATGTATTTATATGTACCTTGAGTCTCACCCTTATCTGACTTAGATGATACTTAGATACGACTTTGGACTTTAGAGTTGATACTAGAATGAGTTAAGACTTTTGAGTCCGTTGGGATGGAACAAATATATTTTACATGTGAGAAAGACATCAATTTCAGGGGGCCGGGGGGTGGAATGCAATGGTCTGAATGTTTGTATACCCCAAGAATGTATATGTTGAAATTTTAACCCCCATTGAAATGTTATGAGGAGGTGAGACCTTTGGAAATTAATTAGTTGGTGGGAGTACAGCCCTCATAAATGTATTAATGCCTTATAAAAGGGACCACAGAAAACTCTTCCTATTTTCCCAATGTGATGTTAGAAAGAGAAGATGACAGTCTGCAACTCAGAAGAAGGCCCTCACCAGAACTTGACCATGCCGTCACCCTGATCATGAACTTCCAGCCTCCAAAACTGTGAGAAATAAATTTCTGTTGCTTAAGCCCTCCAGTTTAAGGTGATTTGTTACAGCAGCTCAAACTGACTGAGACGTTAATTTAGGTTAAAAAATCAATTATATCTATAAAGAGATTGGAGAAACCTAGGTAAGTGATAGATTATGTTAAAACAGTAACAACAACAATAATAACAACAGCAGCACAAAATTAACCAGAAGTTTTAGTTGACTTCAAGTTCAATATAAATCTCTAGTTTCAAATCCACTGCCATAAAACTTAATTTTGGAAAATGTGATGAAGCTATATAGCACAGTTGCCTTTGGGGGATGTAAAACACGTTCTAGAAATGCTCCAGTAGGAGGTTCTTACATTCCTTTTGATGTATGGGCTCATGGATTGCACATACCTTTCTTTGTGTCAGGGAAGCCAACATTGAATACAACAATATAAGAAATTAGCAATGGAAGCTGTGATTACATTTTTCTTTTCCACAGCTCATTTACTGAAATGTCTGACTTTACTCATCTGAAATTGAAACTAGTAACAGACAGCTTCCTGGGCTTGTGTAGGCACAAATTTGAGAGTGAGGACAAAATTGCATTAAAACCCAAAGTACTATTCAATGTTAATTTTAAATAATGTCTTTCCTAGGTATATTCTTATTTGGAGGCATGTAAGCATGTTAGCTCACATAGAAAAATAGGATTTGGACATTCATGTACTGTTGGGGGGAACATAAGTTGACACAGGAGACTTGTATACAGCTTTCAAATTTGTAAGTAAAAATGTTTAATCAAGTAGTTCCATTTCTCTTTGTCTCCCCTGTAGAAATACTCATATGTGCACAAAGATATATGTATAAAAATTGTTTTTCCAGCAGTTTTGTAATAGTAAGACATTGGAAAAAATGTAAAAGTGTATTAATAGAGAAATGGCTCAGAATTTGTAGTAAATTATGGAATATAAATACTATGAGATACTATGTAGTGGCAAAAAAAAGAATGAGGTATACTGGCAAGGAAAGATATCCATCAAAAAAGCATGTCAAAAATATATAAAAATCAATCAAATGCATGTAAAAATCAACCTTCGTGAATGTGAAGAGTGCACAAATATATGTGTATATGTACATAGACACACACGTACATATGTAAGATCAGTATCCACAGATCTCTCACATTTGTTATGGACTGTCTTTTCAAGGATGTCTGTATGGCAAACAGCCTCGGAAGATAGAACTAGTGTCTCTCTTTGGGATAGGAGGCAGAGGGCAGATTTGTTTGCTGTCCAGGATAACAATATTTTATCCTAAGAGCAAATATTGGGCAGGTTCTCCAGAAGTCCCCTTCAAAAGATGGTAGTTTCCTTAAGCCAGGATTCCTCATGGACACAGGTGTTACTTTTTGCTACCTCTGTGAATATGTGTGTGGGGAGGGTGTACCAATTAATTTTTCCATCTGAGGTGATAAAGGGTAAATCCAGAAATACTAGCAGTATCATGAACAACCACTGATTTGAATTTACCTCTGCGCATCCAGAGGGCAGAGCTAGAGGCAATCATTGAGGAGAAGTTACAAAGGAAAAGGAGGCAGAATTTGCATCAATAAAAGGAGAAATTTCCAAATACTTAAAGAAACGACCTCACACGTGATAAAATGGCTATTATAAAAAAGATGAAGCATAACAAGTGTTGATGAGGATGTGTAGAAAAGTGAATCCTTATGTACTGTTGCTGGGAATGTAAATTGATACATCCACTATGGAAAACACTATGTTGGATCTCCAAAAAGTTAAAACTAGAACTACCATAAGTTGTGCAATTCCACTTCTGGTTGTATGTCTCAAAGAAATGAAATGAGTATGTGGAAGAGATATCTGCACTCCCATATTCACTGCAGCAATATTCAGAATAGACAGGATATGGGATCAATTGAAGTGTCCATAAATGGATAAATGGATATAGAAAATATGATATATATACACATACATACATACACAATGGAATAGTATTTAGCCTTATAAAAGAAGGAAATCTTGTCATTTGAGACAACCTGGATGAACCTCGAAGGCATGTTTATTAAGTGAAAAAAGCCAGACACAGAAAGACAAATACTGTATTTTTGTATTTTCTCCATATAGCAATAGATATTAGTAAAATTCAGATTGTAAAATGGAGGAAGGAAGAAAAATGTAAATGATTATCTGTGAAAACAGCACATCTTAAAATGTATTTTGTTAGGTGTCAGTGCTTTACAGACAAAATTGCAACTAAATATATGTCAGAGGAGCCTGAAAAGACAAATATCAAGCAAATCTCAAGCATGTTTCAAAACAGTTTTGCCACAATCATAGCAGTCTAATGTGCATCGTATTAAAAATACCTTAATTCCTCTCCCTTCTACAACTTTCCATCCTTCCCTTTTCACATGTAAAAGGCAGCCATAATTTTTGCATGTTTCTTATAGTAATTTTACTGGAGTTTTCTAACCTTTGCCATGGGCATATTTCTCTTCCTTTGGGGCCTGGTTCTATTTTATAGGAACACCATGCTATCAAAATCTCCAGACAGGGAATGTGGGAGTTGACCTCTCCTCCTCATGCATTGCTAATAGAACTTCCATCCCTTTTGTTAACACTTCGAAAATGCCAAACAGTAAGTTACAACTCCTCCCTCCTGCAGGGCCTTTGTGAAGAAGTCTCACAGATGGTGTGAAGAACTCTTGGACAGTGCATGCAGGGCTACGGATTGCAGGAATGTCTTGGAGGCTTTGTGCACTCAGGATGAGGCATGAACCATCAATGAAGAAAGGGATAAAGAAAACAATAATGGAACCCAAACTTGTAGCCTGTATCCTAGAATGCTCATGACCGAAGCTGTCCAAGAACCATAACCCTGTATTTATGGAGCATGATGTTTAATTGGAACTGAATAA
This sequence comes from Mandrillus leucophaeus, assembly GCF_000951045.1. Lineage (NCBI taxonomy): Eukaryota > Metazoa > Chordata > Mammalia > Primates > Cercopithecidae > Mandrillus > Mandrillus leucophaeus. Next base: position 409,640 of record NW_012105464.1, read on the forward strand.
ATCATATATTAAATAGATGTATTGAAGAAAAAATAGGACCATAGATACACATGCACACATACATACACGCCACATACATTACACATAATTTAATTTAATACATGCATGCATTGTTTGTTTTTAGAATTGCTTTTCAAAACACAACATATTCTAGAGAAAGGGTCAGCAAAGTTTTTCTAAAAAGGAACAGATAGTATGTGTTTTCTGTTTTCTAGGCCACATCCAATCTCTGTGCCAACTACTCATTTCTATTGTTATAGTACAAAAACAGTCCTAAACAATATGTAAATGAATGTGTGTAGCTGTGTTCCAATAGCACTGCATGTATCAGCGCTGACATTTGAATGTCACATAATTTTAATGTCATATTCTTCCTTTTATTTTGTTCAACCATTTAAAAATGTAAAAGGTTTTCCTTGCTTGCAAGCTATACAAAAACAAGTGGTGAGCTGTATTTGGCTCATGGGTGACCTCTGCTTTAAAGGGTCAATATCTATGGGATAAAAGGTTATGATGTCTAAAATTAGAAAGTATGTTAGATTTGAGAATATCTCTTAATACTTAGCATAATTGAGTCACTTTTATGGACATGACTATTTGAAAGTGCTAAGATAATCACAAGTTAGTTCTGTACTCTCTGTGTTTCCTCTGCAGTTGTTACATAGGAAATTTCCTATCCTCTGACAGTTATCAGCAAGTTTGACTGTGTTTTTTTATAAATTATCTTGTACTGGAGAGCCACCATCTCCATTTGAAATTTAATAATGTGTAATGAAAGCAATAACTAAACATGGGTATCAAATCTAAATTACCAAATGAAGCTAAAAACAAAGAAACTGATATACTGTTCTTACTGTATACATGTCATCACACTCAATCTTTCATTTTTTTATTTAAAATTTTATTTTAGGTTCAGGAGTACATGTGCAGGTTTTTTATACAGGTAAATCTGTGTCACGGGGACTTGTACAGATTATTTCATGACCCAGGTACTAAACCTAGTACCCAACAGTGATTTTTTTTTCTGCTCCTTTCCCTCCTCCCACCCTCTGTCTTCAAATAGGCCCCAGTGTTTGTTCCCCTCTTTGTGTCCATGTGTTGTCATCATTTAGCTCCTACTTATAAGTGAGAACATGTGGATTTGTTTATCTGTTCCTGCATTCGTTTGTTAAGGATAATGGCCTCGAGCTACATCCATGTTCCTGCAAAGAACACCATCTCATTGCTTTTTATGGTTGCATAGTATTCCACGGTGTATATGTACCACATTTTCTTTATATAATCTGCCATTAATGAGTGCCGAGGTTAATTCCATGTCTTTGCTGTTGAGAATAGTGCAGCAATGAACATATCTGTATATGTGTCTTACGGTAGAAAGGTTTATATACCTTTTGGTATATATCCAGTAATGGGATTGCTAGGTCAAATGTTAGTTCTGTTTTTAACTCTTTAAGGAATCACCACACTGCTTTCTACAATGATTGAACTAATCTACACTCCCATCAACAGTGTAAAAGCCTTCCCTTTTTTCTGCAACCTCACCAGCATCTATTATTTTTTGACTTTTTAATAATAGCCATTCTCACTGGTATGAAATGATATCTCATTGTGTTTTTCATTTGCATTTCTCTAATGATTAGTGATGTTGAACATTTTTATATGCTTGTTGGCCACATGTATGCCTTCTTTTGGAAAATGTTTATGCCCTCTGCCCACTTTTTAATGGGGTTGTTTGTTTTTTTCTTGTAAATGTGTTTGTTCCTTATAGATGCTGGATATTAGACTTTGTCAGATGCATAGTTTGCAAATATTTTCTCCCATTCTGTAGGTTGTCTGTTCACTCTGTTGATAGTTTCCTGTGCAGAAACTCTTAAGTTTAAATATATCATATTTGTCAATTTTTGCTTTTGTTTCAATTGCATGTTTGTCATGAAATCTTTGCTGGTTCCTATGTCCAGAATGGTATTACATAGGTTATCTTCCAGGGTTTTTATAGCTTTTGATTTTATATTTAAGTCTTTATCTTGAGTCAGTTTTTGCACATGACATTTCATTTAATTATAGAGCTTCAGCCAAAGTTTTCTTCACCACAATTATTTCATTGCTGATGAAGTCTGATTTCATTGTTTTAATGTCCAAACAAACACTGGTAGAATCTTAAGGTACATATATACATATATATATCACATATAATTGATATATTATGTTAATCTAGCCTCCCTAAATGCAAGAAAGATAAGGGCTTGAAATAAATCAATGGCTGAAAGAGAAAACAAGAAAATGTAAAATAAACTTATAAGTTGTCATACTATATTTATATAAAGTGTTTATGTTCATTCTTCCTATGTTTCTTTCTTCCTTTCTTTCTTTCCGTTTCTTTCTTTCATTTTCCACCATTGTATTTGTATTAGTTATCCACTGCTTCATAATAAATTGCCACGAGCTTAATGGCTTAAAACAATCTACATGTATTACCTCACAGTTTTTGTGGGTCAAGAGTTCAGGTGCAGCTGAACTGGGTTTTCTGCTCAGGGTCTTACAAAACTGTAATCAAGGCATTAGCTGCCTATAGTCTCCTCTAGAGCTAGGTGTAATCTTCCAAACTCATGTGGTTGTTGGTTTCTTTCTTTGTGGTGCCTTGTGATTGTAGGACTGAGGTTCTTGCTTTCCTGCAGGCTGTTGGACTGGGAGTAGGTGGTCACTCTCAGCTCTTGGAGGTCCCCACAGTTCTTGCTAAATAGTCCTATCACGACATAGCAACTTACTTCGTCAAGGCCAGCAGGAGGCTCTCTCTTGCTCGGATCTGTTAAGAGAAAGTCTTATAAATTGTGACCTAATCAGGGGAGTGAGTACTCCATTACTTTTGCCATACTTTATGGCTAGAAGGAAGTCACAGGTTCCAGCTGACCTCAAGAGGAGGGGATTATACAAAGGTATGACTCATTGGGGGTCGCCTTAAGATATGTCCACTACAATACTACTAATATGGATCCAGAATAAATTGACTCAAGTATTAGCCATGTAAGAATAATATTGGGGTATGTTCTTGGAGGGTATTTATCATACTGTTCTAAAATTCAATCTGTAAATATTTCTCAAGAGACATCCAATTAGAATGCAAAATCATTGATCAGGGTTTCTCAGGCTGGAAACTGTTGATATTTTGGCTGAATATTCTTTGTTGTAGGAGTTGGCCTGTGAATTGTAGGGTGTTTTGTAGTGGCACTGGTATAGCCACTGGATGCTAGTAGCACCCCCTCCTCAAGTTGTGACAATAAAAAATGTCTGCAGACATTGTCATATATCCCCCTGGGGTGGAGATTAAATCACCATCAGTTAAGAACCACCACCATAGATAATTTCAGTCTTTAAAATTTAATACTAACCTGAGGCAGTCTTACCATTATTAAACCCTAACATATTCACCTTACAGTGATCCTTTGAGTGTTTTCATGGAATAAGAAAGAAATAAATGATTTGGGAATATATTTTGAAGATTTATGGAAGTGTGGAGGAAAGTGAAATCTAGGGAGGACCTATTTCTGGTCCGGATAACTTTATAAAAGGTGGAACCTTTGTATTAGTCCGTTCTCACACTGCTATAAAGAAGTACCTGAGAATAGGTAAGTTATGAAGAAGAGAAGTTTAATTGAGTCGCAGTTCTGCAGGACGTACAGGAAACATGGTTGGGGAGGCCTCAGGAAATTTACAATCATGGCAGAAGGTGAGGGGGAAGCAAGGCATGTCTTCCCATGACTGGAGAAGGAGAAAGAGAGTCATGGAGGAAGGGCTACATGCTTTAAAACAACCAGATCTCGTGAGAACTCTATCACAAGACAACACTAGAGGAATGTTGCTAAACCATTAGAAACCACCCCCATGATCCAACCACCTCCCATCAGTTCACTCCCCCAACATTGGTGATTACGATTCAACATGAGATTTGGGTGAGGACACAAAGCCAAACCATATCAACCATTAACAGAAAAATAGAGTACAGAAAGAGGTGCATGTGTTAGGGATGTATAGTGAGAAAGAAAAATAGCATGCTGAGTTTGAGTTTTTTAATGGAACATCCAAGTGGATGTATGAAACAAATAATTGAATATATAACTCTAAAGTTCTGGGGTGAGATTAGAATCAAGGGCCATTGGCAATTAGATGATAGTTAAAAGGAAGAAAGAGATGAATAAAATTACTCAGGCACAGCACATAGATAAAACGGAGCAATGATTTGGGTAGAGGCCTTGGAATATGAAAGATAGAGATAGAAAAACAAGTTAATTATAAACTTCAGAAAGGAACAGACAGAGTTAGGATTAGAAACAGGGAACAAGAGGATGATAACATGACATTGAAGGTAATTGATAGGTTAACCAAAGAAATGTGATGATGGGTGTCAAATAAAGCATCAAAGTCCAGGAAGATATCTATTGAATTTGACAATATTTAATCAGTTTTTTAGATTTTTCAGTGGAATTCTGGAGGTTTATCCTTCAAAGCCTGTTCTAGTCTCCTTATTCAGTGATAACTTACTTCAGTCAGGCCAGCTCATACTGATTTTCTCTTACATAGATGTCCTAAGGACCTCACCATGCAATAATATTATACAATTTTGCATTTTATCATGGTATTTTCAAATATTTTGGCTTTAGGTACAAAGATATCTCCAAAGGGATGCATAACTCTCTTTGCTCAACCCTTGTTCTGTTTTTTACAGAGACCTCATGAAGGGGATCTTGCTTAAAGCTTACTTAAAACCTTAGTTGTGAAGGGTTGAGAATGAACCAAAGTCTAAGACTGTTGACTTCTAAAGAACACTATTGATTTCCAATTCAGTGTTCTTTATTCTTGGCTATATGTCTATCTACATATCTTGGTTAAGTATTTAGATTTTAATAGTCTATAGAAGAGCTACCATGTGTTGTATTGGGGTATTTATAAGGAAACAGTGTGTGTTTCTAGAAACTTACTCTTTTGCAACTGAGTTTTAAAAAATCCAGTAATTTAATTGGATAAATTATTCATGCTCATTACAGTGATACTATCAGGAATTCTAAGATGAACTCTGTAGTCTTTCCTTCCCTTAGACCTCTAATTCCACCCCTGTAATGTAACTGTTGTTTGGAATTTAATGTGATTTCTTTCATCCCTTTTTCTTTTTTACGCACCTGTATAAAATCAAATATATCCTTACATGGTTGGGAATTAAAAACTGTTTTATTAAATTAGAATGGCATGTGAAGAAATGGGAACCCTTGCACACCATTGGTGGGAGTGTAAATTAGTACAGTCATTATGGAAAACTGCATGGAGGTTCCTCAAAAGACTAAAAATAGAATTACCATATGATCCAGCAATCCCACTTTCGGGTATTGACCCAAAAGATTTGAAATTGATATGTCAAGTAGATGTCTGCATTTCCATGCTCATGGTGGTATTATTCACGATAGCCAACTTGTAGAATCAACTTAGTTTCCATCAACTAATGAACAGATAAATAATATGTGGTAAATATACATGATGGAATACTATTCAACTTTAAAATAGAAGCAAATCCTGTCATTTGTAGCAACATGCATGAACCTGGAGAACATTATGCTAAGTGAAATAAACCAGGCGCCGAAAAACAAATACCACATGTTCTTACTATGTGAACTCTGAAACAATCTCAAAGAAGCAGAGAATTGAATGATGGAAGCAGGGAGGAATGGGGATATGATAGGCAAAGGATAGAAAACCTCAATGAGAATGGAAGAATAAATTTATTTTCTTTACTTTGAGATATTTTGCACAGCATGGTTAATATACTAATAATAATGTGTTGTATATTTCAGAATCACTGAGTGAATTTCAAAATTTCTCACCACAAGAAAGATAAGTATTTGAAGCTAGATATGATACTTAGTTTAATTATTCCACAATGTATTCATAAATCACAGCATAATTTTGTATTTCATAAATATACACAACTATAATTTGTCAATTTATAATTAAAATATAAAATAAATTTAAACATTTAAAAATTTGGAATGACAAAACATAAAAAAATGTGTAATTTGATATTTTAAAAATTTAATTCCATGTTAAGGACATCCCTTCTCAAGTCAGTACACCTGGATATACCACATTCAATATAAGTGTGGCATTTCAGAGTAGTAAATTTATTAATTATTAACTTAGTTGCTTATTCATTTAGTCACGTATTCATTAATTTAGTTACTCATTCACTGATGCATATGCAAGTTGTTTTCAAGTTATTATAAACAATGCTTTAATAATGAACATTTATATTTTATATGGGCACATTCAAGTAAAAGTGTTTTCTATATTTAAAATGCCATTAAATTGTTGGAGTCTTCTCCCACTTTCCCTGATATAGCTTTTCTTTTTCTCTTCTTTCATTTTCTGGAAACTACTTTTTAATTGGCTTCCAGGTAGCTTTTCCAGTCCCTTAGTTCAGTCAACCACCAATCATATCAGACTTTAAGGGCTGAGTTTTGGGGTAAGATTTTTTCTTTTTTTCTGAATTATTTGTTGCTAAGTATTCTCCCTCATTTACCTTCCTTACCTTCCTCTCTGTGTCACAGGATTTTTTTTTTCCTTGCCATGTCCTTATGGTGCCACAAGCTTGGGATCCAAGCAAGAAAGACTTTTCATCTATTGAAGTCAAAAAATGGTTGTTTTTTTTTTTCATATTATACTTTAAGTTCTAGGGTACATGTGCATACCATGCAGGTTTGTTACATATGTATACTTGTGCCATGTTGGTGTGCTGCACCCATCAACTCGTCAGCACCCATCAACTCGTCATTTACATCAGGTATAACTCCCAATGCAATCCCTCCCCCCTCCCCCTCCCCGTGATAGGCCCCGGTGTGTGATGTCCCCCTTCCCGAGTCCAAGTGATCTCATTGTTCAGTTCCCACCTATGAGTGAGAACATGCGGTGTTTGGTTTTCTGTTCTTGCGATAGTTTGCTAAGAATAATGGTTTCCAGCTGCATCCATGTCCCTACAAAGGACACAAACTCATCCTTTTTTATGGCTGCATAGTATTCCATGGTGTATATGTGCCACATTTTCTTAATCCAGTCTGTCATTGATGGACATTTGGGTTGATTCCAAGTCTTTGCTATTGTGAATAGTGCCGCAATAAACATACGTGTGCATGTGTCTTTATAGCAGCATGATTTATAATCCTTTGGGTATATACCCAGTAATGGGATGGCTGGGTCATATGGTACTTCTAGTTCTAGATCCTTGAGGAATCGCCATACTGTTTTCCATAATGGTTGAACTAGTTTACAATCCCACCAACAGTGTAAAAGTGTTCCTATTTCTTCACATCCTCTCCAGCACCTGTTGTTTCCTGACTTTTGAATGATTGCCATTCTACCTGGTGTGAGATGGTATCTCATTGTGGTTTTGATTTGCATTTCTCTGATGGCCAGTGATGATGAGCATTTTTTCATGTGTCTGTTGGCTGTATAAATGTCCTCTTTTGAGAAATGTCTGTTCATATCCTTTGCCCACTTTTTGATGGGGTTGTTTGTTTTTTTCTTGTAAATTTGTTTGAGTTCTTTGTAGGTTCTGGAAATTAGCCCTTTGTCAGATGAGTATGTGATTGGTAACTCTAGTGCTAATGTCAAAGCTGAGCATAGATGGCTCTAACAGAAAAACTCATTTAGGTGTAATAAAATCGACTCTTTTTACTTGATTGTAGTTACTAACTGTTTTTCCAGTGATTATAGATTGGTTTGGAAAATACAAATACTTGGCTAATGGTTTTATTCTGCTACAATTTTCCTCATCCTCTTTTTATCTTCTTGAAAATGCTTCCTTCTTATTCTCCATCAGGTTTTAGGATGCTGATGAGCCTAGCTAAGATGGTGAGAGATTAGAATACTAGAAAAATAAGGGCCCAGGAAATTGAGAACATTACTTAAAGAATTCCTACTCAGCAGAAATGCTCCCTGTGCCTCTGAATCCACTCTCACTATATTGAAATTCTTGATGTAATCAAATATTCAAAACTAGAAAATCTATAAGAATTTTCAGCATAACAAATACCATTGATTTCCATCTATTTTATTTCATGCCACATCATTGCTAAGAATAACTTGTTCCTCATGTATTTAAAATACCAGATTTTCTATAGAACATAGGAAGAATTTAATTACATGATATTTTTCTCTTTAATAATTGTGCAATGTACAAAGATCAAGAGGATGAGAATTGGGCTTTTGTCAGGGTCTGCTACTTACTAGCCATGTGATCTCGGTCAAACCATTTAACTTCTTTGGGCCTTGGTTTCTTAATATAAGGGGAAGGAAAATAGATTCTCCAAAGAATTTCTAATTCCAAAATTGTATGATCCTTAAATTCCATTGAGGATAGAATCTCATTAAACTTAGACCAGTGGTGTGCCTTGAAATGAAAATGTCTTGGTATGATTGCCATTGTAATGTGTAAATGTTCTGAAATTAAATCAATAAAGTGTAATCCTTACTGCTTTTTTTTATGCATGGTTTTATTGGATGATGTTAAACAGCTGCTGCATTCTATTATGGCTGTAGTCCTTCAGTTCTGGTTGAAATAACTCCTATGTATATACTGAGAAACAAGGCTAATGCATGATTCAGCACCTTCATAAATCAAAGATTCTATTACAGGCGGAAAATAGCCCAACAAAAGCTATTCTATTACATTTCAATACCATAGAAAAGAAGAGAATATATCTAGTGGCAAACATAAGTCCTCTCTTTTTATTTTGCAATGCAATAAAAAGGCTATGTAGGTTTTAGTAGTTTCTTCCATCCAGTGGTTACTACATTAACACTTATATTGAATGATATTATTTAAAAGTCCATTTTTTTTCAGAATGTCAATTATCTTTCATGCTTTGGTAAAGAGATGTACTCTACAGCGTACAGAGGATTATTTTTTTCAATCTAGTTCAATTGGAGTTGTATTTCCTGATGGCTAACCAGGAACAGCTTCACAAAACCTACATTAGGAGAACAATATACATATATAGATTTTGAACAATATGCACACATATATATGTTTGTATTTGTATATAAGTATATATTGAATATACAAATATATACATTTGTATTATATATAAAATGAATTAATTTGATAAAACAATTATATTAAATATAAATCTAGGTGCAAAATCTTCTTAAAGATATTATTGTTGTATAGTCCATCCCTACTCCTCCAGGTATAACCCTAAAGTTCCAGGCCTATATTTTATTGATAAAGAGGAATTAGACATTTGTTCTGAATATTTCCTCTACCATTTCAAGAAGACAAGCTCAGAATAGTCATTATAGCTGCCATTTAGAAATCAATAACAATTACAGTTCTCATATATAGTAGGTTGAGTAATTCACTTCACCCCAGTCCCTCTTGGGCTGGAACTTCAAACTTGCAAAATTTATTTGGCATAGGCAACCAATTAACTTTAGAAGAGGCATGATATTAATCAATTATTTAATGCATTAAGCCCCTTAATTACATAATAGAATACTACATACTAGATAGCAGCAACTATGGAAAATATGTGATGATAATCTTACTCTATAAAATTTCAAAATTTATATGATAAAACAGAAATGACAATCTCGTGGAAACTTCAAACTTACAAAATTTATTTGGCATAGGCAACCAATTAATTTTAGAAGAGGTATGATACTAATAAATTATTTAATACATTAAGCCCCTTAATTACATATTAGAATACTACATACTAGATAACAGCAACCATGGAAAACATGTGATAAAAATCCTACTCCATAAAATTTCAAAATATATAGGATAAAACAGAAACGACAATCTTGTGGAAATTTTTAGGGAGTGGGAAGTTTTGAGAATGAGGGAGTGGATGATGGAGAAGGAAAGATGGGGGTAAAATAGGTATTTTCAAAACCATAAGCCCCAGCAGGCCATAAATCTGGTTACTTTGATTTTCTCATTATAATTATTCAGTTTGAATGAAGCCACCTTTCTTCCACCATTTTAGATAATAACTTAAGTGAGGAAGCAGTATTTCCTTAAGAACTTGGTGGATTATGTCTACTCCCTAAAGATATAAACTTTTGCCCTACCATAGTTTTTTTTTCTCATTTGCAGTTAGCATTCGTGAATACAGAAACTATTTCTTATTTTCCCTGAACAGCAGGAAATACATGATCAACTTCTGTTCTTATTCTAAGATAGTTAAATAATACACTAATGTTATCTTAGAAAGCAGAATTTAAATAAGTGCCCTGTAGTCCCAGCTACTCAGGAGGCTGAGGCAGGAGAATGTTGTGAACCCAGAAGGCAGAGCTTGCAGTGAGCCGAGATTGCACCACTGCACTCCAGCCTGGGTGAAAGAGCAAGACTCCGTCTCAAAAAAAAAAAAAAAAAAAATACAAAAAAACCCAAAAAAACGAAACAAAAAAAATTCTTGTGTAGTAATTGCTTAAAATAATGCATTTGGCTAACAGAACCTATACTGTTAGGAGTTACATAAATTAACTTGACACATTAAAGTAATCCCTAAGTATCTAATTCTAATAATATTTCATGATATAGATACAGAATATTTTAATAATTTAAAACTAGAATTGTTACTACTATATTATTTTTATAGTGAGATAAATCTGTTATTTCTGAGATCCAAAGAAATAACACATTCATACACTCTCGGTGAAGTAAAATCAATCCTACAGGTCATTGCTTGACTTTGTGGGTTAAAATTGCTTTCAACATCTTATTATTAGCACTGTTGCACTGGAGGCTTCTAACTCCATTATCATGGAGGTAGAATTTCACTTCTTATAATGGCATGCTACCTTTAAAAATGCGAAGTTTTAAGTACACGATGCTTTGAGTATACTTGATTTTTCTAAATTAAAAGAGATTGGATTTATTGTCAATAACTTGTCACACAGGCAAACTTTCAAATTAACAAGTATTGAAAATGCTAGAAGAATAGATAAGTAAATGAATTACTGGCACATTTAAGAAATGCTTTCGAAATAGGTGGTTGTGTGTTATGGTTTGAATGTCCTCTCAATAACTCATGCTGAAATTTGATTGCCATTGTATCAGTGTTGAGATGTGGTACCTTTAAGAGGTGATTAGGCCACGAGGGCTCTGCCCTAATGAATGGATTAAAGCCATTATCAAGAGAGTGGGTTAGTTATCACAGGAGCAGGCTCCTGATGAAAAAGTTTGGCTCCCTTTCTCCCTCTGTCTTACATGCTGTCTTGCACTTCTGCTCTCCACCAAGGGATGTTGAACACAAAGGCCTTCACTGATGTGGGCCCCTTGACCTTGGATTTCCCAGCCACCAGAACTGTAAGAAATGCATTTCTTTTTAAAATAAATCACCCAGTCTGCGGTATTATGTTAGAACAACACAAAATGGACTGTGATACTGTGTTTATTGCTGGCACATTTTACCTTCTTTATCACCTTCTTAATTTAGATCTCTCTCAAGCTGAAGAAGATGAGATGAGAGAATCAACTTCTGTCATTTTATTTTACTGCCAAATCCACACTGTGATTTTTTTCCACATGCTGTTTCCAAATGTCATAAGATTATAAGCTGTTTGTTTTTACTCAAGTTTAAGTGGTTTTGCATATGAGAAATGAATAGGATTATGTGTGTGCATACCTGGTGCATATCTAAGGGAAACAACAGTAAAAATATCCTGGCAATCAACAGGTTTAAAATCTAATAAAAATGTTTTCAATGTAGTACAGTCCTTTGCTGCAGACTTGAGCAAACATATTTAGTTACCTCTATTTCTTCATTCTTTTTTATTTTCATATGAGAAAAAATGAGTTTGTCTTTGATTTGCTTTTTATTTATGTGTGCATTAAACCAAAAAACTACATGATAGAGTTTATACATTCTGGAACTGACAGAATAGTGTTATCAGCTCTAAACAATGCTTATATATTGTCATAACTATGTATCAACAGAGTAATAAAGTTTATATATTATTCTTGAAGTAGAATCTCTAATAGTTGTGTTTGATTTTTATCCAAAATAATGCCATCACTCCTTATCATTCTTTAACTAAATACGTTCCTCTGAATAGAAGAGCTGAATAAATTATTTTGTTTAAAGAGGGCATTTCATTTTAATTAAGGAAACAAATTACTGATCCTTCTCAGAAATTTCTGGCTGAACCTTAGGGAGTAGTTTATGCAAAAGTTACAAAGGAAAAAATAGAAGGATATGTTTGGCTTATGTTTAACCTTCTTATTTCAATTTATGTTTTCCAATTTAGGAAATTTGTATTTAAATTGCTTCTGCCCTGCACAAAGTTGAAAAAAGTAGTTGAAATTATCTAATGGGTTTGTGTTTAGACAATCTTAAAAAAAGTAAGATGTTGGCCAGGCACAGTGGCTCACGCCTGTAATCCCAACACTCTGGGAGGCCAAGGCGGGTGAATCACCTGAGGTCGGAAGTTTGAGATCAGCCTGACCAATATGGGAAAACCCCATCTCTACTAAAAATAAAAAAAAATTAGTCAGGCATGCTGGCACATGTCTGTAATCCCAGCTATTCAGGAGGCTGAGGCAGGAAAATCGCTTGAACCCAGGAGGCGGAGGTTGCAGTGAGCCAATATGGCACCATTGCACTCCAGCCTAGAGCAACAAGAGCAAAACTCCATCTCAAATAAAAAGTAAGATGTTAATATGCTAATTTTTCCTCTCAGGAAAAGATAATAGCTGATACCAAGTTGTGATCCCCTATGGACAGTTAAGAAACTGAGATAAGGGAGGAAGAAGCAGCTAGCAGGAACACTGAGAAAAGATTGCATTAGAAGTCTTAGTATCCACTGGTCATGAAGAAAATTCTATGGTGCCTAAACTTTATAATGAATGTCAATTAGGAATTTCAAAATCAGCTATTTCCAGTGCACTTTCTGTATCTGCATTTATCAGTGACTTTAAAAAAAAAATTTATATTTTATTATACTTGGAACCAAAAAAGACCCCGCATTGCCAAGACAATCTTAAGCCAAAAGAACAAAGCTGGAGGCATCACACTAGCTGACTTCAAACTATACTACAAGGCTATAGTAACCAAAACAGCATGGTACAGGTACCAAAACAGAGATTTAGACCAATGGAACAGAACAGAGCCCTCAGAAATAATACCACACATCTACAACTATCTGATCTTTGACAAACCTGACAAAAACAAGAAATGGGGAAAGGATTCCCTATTTAATAAATGGTGCTGGGAAAACTGGCTAGCCATATGTAGAAAGCTGAAACTGGATCCCTTCCTTACACCTTATTCAATAATTAATTCAAGATGGATTAGAGACTTAAATGTTAGACCTAAAACCATAAAAAACCCTAGAAGAAAACCTAGGCAATACCATTCAGGACATAGGCATGGGCAAGGACTTCATGTCTAAAATACCAAAAGCAATGGCAACAAAAGCCAAAATTGACAAATGGGATCTCATTAAACTAAAGAACCTGTGCACAGCAAAAGAAACTACCATCAGAATGAACAGACAACCTAAGGAATGGGAGAAAATTTTTGCAATCTACTCATCTGACAAAGGGCTAATATCCAGAACCTACAAAGAAGTCAAACACATTTACAAGAAAAAAACAAACAACCTCATCAAAAAGTGGGCGAAGGATATGAACAGATACTTCTCAAAAGAAGACATTTATGTAGCCAACAGACACATGAAAAAATGCTCATCATCACTGGCCATCAGAGAAATGCAAATCAAAACCACAATGAGATACCATCTCACACCAGTTAGAATGGTGATCATTACAAAGTCAGGAAACAACAGGTGCTGGAGAGGATGTGGAGAAATAGGAACACTTACACTGTTGGTGGGACTGTAAACTGGTTCAAACATTATGGAAGACAGTGTGGCAATTCCTTAAGGATCTAGAACTATAAATACCATTTGACCCAGCTATCCCATTACTGGGTATATACCCAAAGGACTATAAATCATGCTGCTATAAGGGCACTTGCACACATATGTTTATTGTGGCACTATTCACAATAGCAGACTTGGAACCAACACAAATGTCCATCAATGACAGACTGGATTAAGAAAATGTTGCACATATACACCATGGAATACTATGCAGCCATAACAAAGGATGAGTTCATGTCCTTTGTAGGGACATGGATGCAGCTGGAAACCATCATTCTCAGCAAACTATCACAAGGACAAAAAACCAAACACCGCATGTTCTCACTCATAGATGGGAATTGAACAATGAGAACACTTGGACACAGGAAGGGGAACGTCACACACTGGGGCCTGTCATGGGGTGGGGGGAGTGGGGAGGGATAGCATTAGGAGATATACCTAAAGTAAATGATGAGTTAATGGTTACAGCACACCAACATGTCACATGTATACATATGTAACAAATCTGCATGTTGTGCACATGTACCCTAGAACTTAAAGTACAATAATTAAAAAAAAAAAAAACTGATGAAGAGCTCCAAAAAAAAAAAAAAAAAAGTTCCCTATTTCTCCAGCTTCCTATTTCTTCTTTTCAGTCTGTAAACACACTCACATAGGCACAGAAATATACAGTCTTTGGCCCTCAAATCCTTCATATATACTTACACCACTTACACCAATGAGTTTTCACTTTTCTTTGTTCTAAGAACATATTTGTAATTATATTACACTACGTTAGATATATAATACATTGCACACATGTATATTCCAATAGCTCATTATGACTTACTACAAAAGCACTTTACTCCAACTCCCGAGTTTCATTCCTCTGAAGTAATCATTTTCAACTCTGTCGAAAATAAAATCAGATCGAATTTTAAAACATTTAAAAGTTTATTGTGCATACAAAAGGAGAGTTTGCAAACCAGGACTCCTCAAACCAAGAGCATTAAGAAGCCCACTTCACAGCACAGTTTATAAAACATAAAGGATGAAGTATTTTGGCCTTTTTCATGATTGGCTGTTATATGTTAACATTCTTTTTAGGGCAAACAAAGCTGATTAAGCTGGTTTCTCCATAGCTGATTGGCTTCATTTCACTGAATCATGCTGATGAGGATGTAAAGCTGTTTTGGGTTTCATTTAAGATTAAGGATAGTGTTTCAGGAAGTTCAGGATGATTTAAATTTTGGTTAAGTAACTATGGGCAGTTGGCCTTAAAGTATATTTAAACTGTTGGTTTAAAGCTTTTAGCTTTAGCTCTGTTCTATGCCCTGGGAGGATGACTTCTATGAACTGGATCACCAGGGTTTCCTTGAACTTTGGCTTTTAATTTCACTTTGGCAATGACAGGTATTGGCAGAAAATCAAAGGGCAGAAGCAAAGAGAGGTCAGGTATCTATTCCTGCTCCCTGATGATCCTTCCCTATCAGATTACAGTTTAATGGTCATCGTGTTCCTCTACCTATGGCCCCATCTCTTGTTCGTTCAGTGATTCTTTCCCGCAGTTCAAGGTCTTTCTAGTTCCAATAACACGGCTCCACCCTTTGCTTCCTTTTAAGGGATGGGAAAAACTTCCCACTATCGTGAGTTCCTGGGTTCATCTCCATTTTTAATGCATTCCTTAGTCCTGCCCTCAACTCTAAAAATAGCCTCCTCATTAAATTCTCTTCAACTACTTTGAATAAGATGTTTTCTGCAGAGACCATGATTAAGGACTGTTTCACTCTCATTGCTTACTCACACACTTACCCTCTTTCTCCCATCCTCTCAGTATAGTTATGTATCAGTTAGACTATCACCAGAAAAAAAAGAAACCAGGAAAAAATACTTGAAACATTTAAACAGATGGAGTTTAAGAGAATTTGCTCCTCATTTGATGGTAACAGGTGGGGCAACACAGATTAATATCAGCAGAAAGCAGTTACCACCCCTAGGCTAGAGGTACTAGGGTGGTTTTACAGGCCTCCATAGCCCAAGGTCACTTGGTCAATGTTGGAACCATGGAACAACTGTCTGGAAGGGCTACTGGAGCAAAAATGATGCAAACCTTGCTAGAAAAGCCAGCTGAAGCATAGAGGAAGAAGAAGAAACCTGGATTCCCTCTACTTCCTGCCCTCCGGTCTCCCTTAGGTGCCTCCCTCTGGCTGAAACTACACGGAAGCCAGAGGAGAAGAAAACTTGGAAATATATGTGCAGGAGTCATCGCTCTGAGATATAGAAAAAAATGTCTCAGGGAAATTCTGGGGTATTTGAATTCTTTTATGTAGGCAACCATTCAATCCAGGCATACATGCCAAATCTCAAGTAAGTGTACCCATGTTGATAAATGTTACCTGATTTAACCCTATGTTCTATTCTCCCTGGTCCAGCAAACTTCAAATCCATTCCCACAATATGTTCTGATTTCTTACCTGAACAATTAGTAAGAACTTGCAACTACATTGGATAAAAGTGCTAGCTCCTTCCCAGGTCTTGAAATTCTCCCCTGAACAATACTAGGACCTGACTCTTAAGGGCCATGTGGAGGCAATGTGAATGGTGGAGTTTGGTCTTGAGGAGCTGCCTTTCTTTTGCAAGACAACTGTCTCTGTGAGGTCATTAAAGGTTCTTTTTAATTTTTTTCAAAAGCAGCTTTATTTTTAATAGCCCAAACCTGAAGACAACGCAAAAGTCCATCAAAACTTATGGATAAACAATTGTAGTACCTCCACACAGTGAAATATAACTCAGCAATAAAAAGAAATAATCTACTGATATTCTTAACATCGATTAAACTCTAAAAAAGGATGCTTACTGAAAGATGGCAGTTGAAAAAATAAGTGCTCACTGTATGATTACATTTGTATAAAATTCTAGAAAATGCAAACTAATGTGTGGTGATAAAAAACAAATCAGTGGTTGTATGCAGATAAGAGGTCAAGGAAGGACAAAACAAAGAGATTATTAAAGGCATAAGAAAACTTTTGGGGATGATACGGTCATTACCTTAATTATGACAATGGTATCATAGGTATATATATATATATGTATATATGTATAGATAGATAGATATGTGTGTGTGTCAAAATTTGTCAAATTTTACAGTTTAAATGTGTGCAGTTTCTTGTATTCCAATTATACACCAATAAAGCTGTTATGGTTACCCATAAAAATCTGAATCTTCCATTTCTCTTGGAAAATCAACCAACCCTATATTAACTCAACTATCTCCCATTTCCTGTATAATGGGAGGGTCGTCTCTGCCTCAGTTTAGAAACTGGAGAGCAATGAAAGCCACATCCACCTGAACTCCAGATGGGTCACACAAGACCCAGCCCTGGACTGCAAAATGTCTGAAACTGTATCAATATGAAGGCTCTTACTTATTAGTTTTATTTATTTTTTAAAAGATTTAAAAAAAATTCTTTTAAAGTATATTTATTTTATAAGTTGAAATTTTTTAAATTTTAGATTTTTAAAACATTTTGAATTTTTTTAATTAAACAAAAAACTATTTTGTTTTTAGAGACGTGGGTCTCATTAGGAGGCCCAGGCTGGCCTGGAACTCCTGGGCTCCCACCTCAGCCTCCCCAGTAGCTGAGACTATAGGCATGTGCCACCGCACCCAGCTTAGTTTTATTTCTGGAAATATGTTTTATCTAAATAAGATATAATCAAACATATTTCAGGATTTCTAACTGAAACAATATTTACCAGAGTCATCCTTACTAAGCATTAAGGCTTAACATTTTAAAAGGTAGAAAAACAGAATTTATATCTTTAACCTTTATAAGTTTGAATGTCAGGAAAGATGACAACATTCGACATAGTACAACAAGAAATGTATCAACTATGTTTATCCCCTAGTCCCTATAGGTCTTATCTGCCTACCAGATTTTGGACTTCAGAAACCATGACTTCTGGGTAGGTCTTAGGAGACAGCTACACCTTAATAGTGTTGGAGGATGTTAACCATCCCCTGGGGAAAAGGGACTAAACTCATGTTGTCCCCAGATGTGCTGTAGGTGTCATAAAAGCTCTCTCTTTATTGGGGTGAACTTAGGGCTCCTAGGAGGTAGCCATGTAACAAGATTAGCTCCACAAAGCTCTATAGATTTTCCTAAAAGGACTTGGGGCAGCATTGCCAACTAGGTCAAATTAGACTGTGAGCCGTTCTCTCTAAAGCACATAAAGTTGGAGCCGCCATAAAAGATGTTCCTCCCTTCATGCTGGCAAAGCCCAATTCTTTTCTCAATCAGTCCCACACAGTGAACACAGAAGAGGAAAGGCTTAATCAATAAGGTAAAAGTCATTGTACAAGTCATTGCACAAATCAGATTAGTTAGGTTAGGAAGTTCCAAGGCGTGGTGATTTGGAGGCTGGAGAAATCTATCTCAGCTATCACATAGAGAGTCAACCTTGTCCATGAAGAAGGGAAATCTTTGGAAACTTGCAGCAGATCTCCGTTCATGCATTTGTAGCAGGAGCTTGGTCATATCCACACTGAAACCATCAGGGCAGGGGGAATGAGGACCTCCTAGTGTCTTCAGACCACTCGTAATTCCCTCAAGGAATAAAGGAGAGCAGAGAGGTCTTTGCGCTGAGCATGCTGGGGTGATTGGCACACACTACCTGACTGCTAGTAGAAGTAGAATGGTTTCTGCAGCAGACACTGGCAGTGACATAACTCAGGTAAGGGGCCTGGGCAGGTTAGAAAATGCAACATAGCTCCTGAACACTTCCCACATACCTGACACTTATAGGTGATTCCCCCATTGTAGATACCCAGCTGTACAAAGTTCAACTTCTGGTGTTTAGCTGCCTCACAAAGGCTATTCTCAAAGCTTTTCTCTTTTTTTGACTCATGCTATGTTGAACGAGGAGACAATACATTCCCTGCAGTCTTAAGGCCTCTTGCCAGCATGAAGTCTCTTGTGTGCTAAATGAGCTTAAAAGATAAAGCTGGCCGGGCACAGTGGCTCAAGCCTGTAATCTCAGCACTTTGGGAGGCCGAGGCGGGCGGATCACGAGGTCAGGAGATGGAGACCATCCTGGCTAACACGGTGAAACCCCGTCTCTACTAAAAAATACAAAAAACTAGCCAAGCGAGGTGGCGGGTGCCTGTAGTCCCAGCTACTCGGGAGGCTGAGGCAGGAGAATGGTGTAAATCCGGGAGGCGGAGCTTGCAGTGAGCCGAGATGTGCCACTGCACTCCAGCCTGGGCGACAGAGCGAGACTCCTTCTCAAAAAAAAAAAAAAAAAAAAAAGATACAGCTAAATGATCACCAAAACTGCTATATTCATGAGGCCTTTCCCCAGTGTGAACTTTTATGTGCCACAAAAAGTGGGAGCATCTGCTGTAAGCGTTCCCACATTTGCCGAACAAATAATGTCTTGCGCCAGTGTGAACCTTCTGGTTTGAGGCTGGAGTTGCCATCAAATAATTTCTATGCTTATAAGTGTGATTAACATACATTTTTACTTTCTTGTGCTTTTCTGTCATAGTTATTTGCTAAACTCATAAAATAATTGAGGAATTATCTATCTTCTTTTCTGTATATTAGAACAGTTTTTGTTCAATTTAAATTAGCTTTTTTAAAAAAACGTTTAGTTGGTTTGATATCTTTGTGGTTGAAGAAATTTCACTACTCTTTCTTTTATTTTATGGTTTTCTTCTTGATGGTCCACTTGGCTGGTTTATATTTCCTTAGGATTTTTTCATGTTATACAGATTTTCATATTAATTCCTAGAACGTTGTTCATTGTATGTTATTATTTTTACCTTTATTTAATCTTAAGTAATAGATTACTAAACAATTATTTGCCCACTTTTATTACTGATGCTGTTTATTAAGGGCTTTCTTCTCTTTAAAAATAAAATTACAGGCCGGGCGTGGTGGCTCACGACTGTAATCCCAGCACTTTGGGAGGCCCAGGCGGGCGGATCATGAGGTCAGGAGATCGAGACCATCCTGGCTAACACAGTAAAACCCCGTCTCTACTAAAAATACAAAAAGAAATTAGCTGGGCGTGGTGGTGGGTGCCTGTATTCCCAGCTACTTGGGAGGCTAAGACAGGAGAATGGTGTGAACCCAGGAGGCGGAGGGTGCAGTGAGCCAAGATCGCGCCATTGCACTCCAGCCTGGGCAACAGAGTAAGACTCTGTCTCAAATAAATAAATAAATAAATAAATAAATAAATAAATAAATAAAAATAAATAAAATGAATTACACTTGACAAGGTTTTGTCTGTTTTCTTATTCTTGTCAAAAACAGTTTCTGTATCTGTTGTTCAAATCTATAGCTCTTTTGTTTCATTATTTTACTTTAATAATTATTTTCTTCTATTTAGAGTGTTTTGTAATTTCCATTTTGAGTTTCACTTTTACCTACAAATTACTCAAAATTGCGCGTTTGTTTTTTGAGACATTTGGGTTAGTGTGCTATGTACATTACCTTTTTGTCACTGATTTTCAAAAATATTATTTTACCGTATTTTTTGTCACTTTTGTATTGTAGTTTTGGGGAAATCTGGAACTTTAATTGTGCTTTTGCTTGTGTTTGTGTACATTTCTTCAAGTGCTTGAAAATAAATTTTATTCCGTTCAGAGTGCAAATACAGTAGATACATTAACTTAAGACTGTTACTGGGTTATTTCCCTCCTTTACCCAATTCCTTGAACCGCTGGTATCTGAGAGACATGTGTTACCTCTCTCAGCTCTCAGTTACTCTTTATAGCTTTACCGAATTTGACTGATTAACCTTAGAATGGAAGGTTTTACTTAGAGCTGATTCATCCCACACAGAGTGCAGGCAGGTTCCATTTATATTCCTGACTCTAACGACCCTCTGGCGAGAGCTTTCTGCACCAAATTCTGCACAATCTTAGCACAAGTATAGTCAGTACTTTGTTCAATCTTACGGAGAGTGTTAAAGAAGCTAATTGATACTCCCTCACCTCTCTACTGCTCCATGATATTTCCCAACTTAACTCAGATATCCTGCCACTGTTATCAGTGGTGGATTTTCCTTGAAAATGCCCCAAACCTCAACTGCTTGGCCTCGCAGAGATTTTACTAATCTAACGCATTTTTCAGACTTGGACCTTGACCATCTATCCACATCTTCCTCCTCTCTGCCTTGTCCATGTTCACTTTCTGAAAAATAACTCACCTTTCAATTACTGTTTTGCTTAAAAACAAGGGAGCTATTTTC
Source organism: Mandrillus leucophaeus (assembly GCF_000951045.1). Lineage (NCBI taxonomy): Eukaryota > Metazoa > Chordata > Mammalia > Primates > Cercopithecidae > Mandrillus > Mandrillus leucophaeus. Next base: position 430,805 of record NW_012105464.1, read on the forward strand.
TCCATGGCTGTGTATGGATATATAATTTCCAGCTACTTAGATGGGGTTTCCTATTCCAAGTAGGGTCTCCCTCGGCTGGGAATGGGGATAGGAGAGGTTATATCAAATACATCTCTCATGCCTCTTCAGAACCTCTTGGCTTTGTATGTCTCAAGCTTTTGGGCACTTGATCTTGTCCAGATGCTGCTGAGTCTACCACCTCAGCATTGACTCTAACCAGCTTCACATATGCACAAACTAACAACTTTTCTTATGTAACACTTCTCTAGGGACATTCCTCTTCGGCACTAATACATAAGATGTTGCAAGACGTGCTTAGTTCCAATGTGAATACAATCCAGCAGAGTAATGGAGCAAACCTTGGAGCAGTAAGAACTGGGAGCCTGGAGCCAGCAGTAAAGCCTCCCGCCCTCCTTCCAGATGGATTGTCTTGAGACGCAGTTGTTCATATGCCACCTTGGAAGTTGGTCTTATGAGATGGCTCAGTCAGTAATGCATGATACCAAGCACTTGTCCAGTTAGAAATGCAGAATTGAATTGATTTTCTCTTCCTTTTCTCCTCATTATGTCCCCTTCCTTCACTTCTGTTCCGCGGGGTGCAATCTCTAATAATATAATAGCACCTAAGTTGGTGTAACAGATGTTTCTGGAGAACCAACACCAAGCTAGGGGAGAAGAAATGCATTGCAGAGCTCCATTTTCCTTTCTGTTGGTAGCTTCTAGGGTGATGGTATGTTTTACACAAAATTGATGGGTGAGCTAATATTCTATGGATACATCCAGCCCTGAACTGCACATGTCCACAAGGACAGTCTAGATTAAAAAATTGCTAGACTTGATCTCGCATAGTGTCTTGCACAATGTATTCACATCTTGAGTTATGCTAAAAGGGTGAGAAAGACATTCTCAACTCTTGCATATGAGTGTTCTGCAATGCAAACTCAGGTTCTTAGGATGTGAGTGACCTCAAAGAGCCTTTCCATCTCACTGGGATGCATCTGTTCTGAGCAGGGAAAGTTATTGAATGATTCGGTTCAGTCCCACTCAAGTCCATATGCAAGAAGCTCTTCCTTTTATACTCAATTCTCTAGGTGACTGGGGTCCCACCCTACATGTAAGGGCTTATAAGTGTCTTTAGATGAAAAAGGAGGCCTGTCCTGAGAGGCTACACTGAATGTGAATTGAGCAAATCTAGAGGTAGCCCGACTAACATCACACCTGCTGGACATTTTCATGTTGATTCACAGAAAATAAACTGTCTGCTATTAAAGTGAGATTTTTAAAAACCTTCCTCAGGTACCAACAGTAAGACAAATGAATCACCCCTTAGGTTAATGGTCTCTACTAGTCTCTGTTATCCTCTATTGTTCATTCCAAGTTGGATCCTGTCATTCTATATTCTAATGCCTCACAAACCTTTCTCACTCCTCATACTTTCTCTATCATTCCTCTCCCCTAAATCAAGGAATTTCTTTTTACTTTGGGGAGATGAGAAGGGGGGAGGGAAGCTTTTCAGATTTTTCTGCTGATCATAACTTCTTCTAAATATATTGATTCTGAATCCAAATTATCCCTATTCCTCTAAACCTAAATGTTTGAAATTCAAAAACCAACATTTGATTATTTTTATGTCCACCTCTCTCCATTTCTGCTGAGTCAAACATAATGGCTGTCTGATTAAGTAAGAGTTAAAGGGTAGAAAGAAATATCTATAGCAGGGGAACTTTGTTAAATTCTTCATGAATATTGTCCTGCCATGTTCCTGATGCTAATTGTTCTTTCTTTTCTTTCCTTTCTTTTCTTTCTTTCTTTCTTTCTTTCTTTCTTTCTTTCTTTCTTTCTTTCTTTCTTTCTTTCTTTCTTTCTTTCTTTCCTTCTTTCTTTCTTTCTTTCTTTCTTTCTTTCTTTCTTTCTTTCTTTCTTTCTTTCTTTCCTTCTTTCTTTCTTAATAATCATCTCTTTCCTTCACTCTTTCTTTCTTCCACAACCCACAAAATCAGGCACTTTAAAGAATAACAATAAAAAAACTTTATGCCCTTTATCAAAATGAAGCAGATTCACCAAACTGATCACTGAGCAGAAGAAATTGTAAAATGGAACTTTTAATATTTTAAAGCCATTTGGAATGCAGTTTGCATGAACGATTCAGATCTGTGGAGAGATGATGACCCTGGAGAATTTGCACTGACAACCATGGGAAGAAGACATGAGAGAGTAGCTTTTAATTGCATATTTAATTGACCTTGCAAGAAAGTCAGTCTCATATTTGGTGAAGTGTACAATTACATGAAGATTCAAAAATATTATCATCCAAATAAGTTACTCAGACTATTTTATATTATTATTAGAATCACATAATATCTATACTCTGCATTATTTTGACAGTGCTAAGATAACCACCATCATGCTTTATAACTGAAGGGATGGAAAGTAGTTAGGAGATAAAAGAAAACATATCTTCTGTCAGTATTTTAGTAATTTGTAATCAATAACTATATCAAAGACTCTGAAAAGTTTTCAGATATAATATTGAAACTGTCATATTTATAGTTAGTATAGATGTGCAATTGTTAAATATTTGTATAATTTTAAGGTGGCCTATTCCTTTTCCAGTCAATTGGACATTAATGTAATTTACAACCATGCAAAATCAGTTATTTTGTATGTTTTCATTTTGGATAAAGCTAAATAAATCATTATTTTAAAGAATAAGCACATGTAAGTTTTTCCAACGGCACTTGTCCCAAGAACCTTTTTCAGACAGGTTTTAGGGGACAAAGTTAACAGATATTTAGAAAAAGGCCTTGGCTCCTATAGAAATAAAACTTAGCCAAAGTCCTGTGTATAAGAGGAAACAGAAAGATAATTTTAGAAGTTACAAGATACGAAATGATCACTGTTTTATGCGAGAGAAAGCAAAAGTATTTTCTCAGACCCAGGACATAGACCAGACAGTCACTTGTCATGATAAGCAGTAATTTTGGGTGAAAGCAGCAAGATCTAAGGGCACATGGGAACTGTGACCTATTAGAACTTTAGCTTGGTTACTTATGAGTACACTTCCATATAGAATTATGCGAGTTGCAGTTATGATTCTCATAATATAAGCTACGAAATGTTTGGCAATTCCTAAAGCTACAGCCCATCTGCCCTAGTCATGCACCGCATTAAAAGAAGTAGCATCCTTGCTGGGCACAGTGGTTCAAGCTTGTAATTCCAACTACTTGGGAGGCTGAGGTGGGAGGATAGCATGAGGCCAGCAGTTTGAGGCTGCAATGAACTATTATCTCGCCACTGACCCCAGCCCGGGTGACAGAGCAAGACCTCTTCAAAACAAAACAAAACAAAACAAAACAAAACAAAACAAAAACAAAAACAAAAACAAACAAACAAAAAACCCAAGGCACTGATCAGAAACCACTTCTCTGAATTCATCCTACACGTGGCCCATTGATGTAGGGGAGAGTAAAGAAATAAACACCTCTCTTCCCAATTCATAGAAGGAAGAGAGGAAGCAGTTGTGTAGGACACAGTAGCACCATACCGAAGAGCTTGCCAGCCAATTTCCTAGGAACTTCATCCATTCATTCACTTAGCGTAAAAAAGGAGGAAGACATTGAACATCAAGCAGGATTTTACTGGCCTAGAAACTATGAGAAAAAATAGTTACTGCCCTCAAACTATGCTACTAATGAGCTATAAAATGTGAGGCTTTTTTTTGCATATGTATACATGTTTGTGAACAAACCTTCAGGATGGCTTTTATATGCTAAAAACAATATGTAATAGATTAACTTAGTTTTTTAAAACCAAAGTTTAATTAATTACAGTCAGAAATGGAAACACCTGATTTTTTCACAGGCTTTAGGTTCCATTCGACAGTTTTATTATTTTATTATTTGGAAGCTGGAAAACTTAACAACCAATTTTAAAAGGCATTTAGAAAAGATTGGGTCCCATTTTAAAATACCTTGGAACAATTTTAAACTGTATCTATAAATGTAATATTAAACTTCCGTCTTACATATACCATTTATCTGAAGTAAAATCAAAGCCTTCTCAAATATTAAATATTCATATTAATTCAACATATATGTACATATGTGCTTATGTATATATATGCATATGTGCTCATGCATGTATATATGTGTACATATTAATACACATATTTGTTATCTACATCTCCAGAGTGAAAGAGTGTGTATAGAGTGAAGCTAAGGACTGGATATGGTGGTGAAGTAGCAAGTGAAACAGATAAGCTGGGTATAAATCCTCGCCAAACTTAGGCACACCCAAGCATCAGTTTTAGGAAATTGTTCACAAGAATCTTCGTGCCTTAGAGACTTCTTGCACTTCATTAACAACAAAGAATTTAAGAATATTTCCTTAGTGTGAAGAGCATACTAAGAGATGAAGGCCAATGGTATCTGGGATGGCTTCTAGACAAACACTTCCTTAATTGTTACTCAGGCTCATGGTTTTTTTATTTGTTGGTAGAATGTTTTGACAATTAGAGGTTTTAAAACAAGCAATGGGGAAAGGATTCCCTATTTAATAAATGGTGCTTGGAAAACTAGCTAGCCATATGCAGAAAACAAAAATCGGACCCCTTCCTTACACCTTACGCAAAAATTAACTCAAGATGGATTAAAGACTTAAACGTAAAACCTAAAACCATAAAAACCCTAGAAGGAAACCTAGGCAATACCATTCAGGACATAGGCATGGGCAAAGACTTCATGACTAAAACACCGAAAGCAATGGCAACAAAAGCCAAAATTGACAGAAACGTAACAACCAATTTTAAAAGGCATTTAGAAAATATTTGGTCCCATTTTAAAATACCTTGGAACAAATTTAAACCACATATATAAATGTAATATTAAGTTTCCTTCTTACATATACCACTTATCTGAAGTAAAATCAAAGGGATCTAATTAAACAAAAGAGCTTCTGCTCAGCAAAAGAAACTATCATCAGAGTGAACAGGAAACCGACAGAATGGGAGAAAATTCTTGCAAGCTACCCATCTGACAAAGGTCTAATATCCAGAATCTAAGAGGAACTTACACACATTTACAAGAAAAAAAAAACAACCCCATCAAATAGTGGGCAAAGGATATGAACAGACACTTCTCAAAAGAAGACATTTATGCAGCCAACAAACATTTGAAAAAAAGCTCATCATCACTAGTCATTAGAGAAATGCAAATCAAAACCACAATGAGATAACATATCATGCCAGTTAGAATGGCGATCATTAAAAAGTCAGAAAACAGCAGATGCGGGAGAGGATGTGAACGAATAGGAACGCTTTTACACTGTTGGTGGGAGTGTAAATTAGTTCAACCATTGTGGAAGACAGTGTGGTTATTCCTCAAGGATCTAGAGCTAGAAATAACATTTGACCCAGCCATCCCATTACTGGGTATATACCCGAAGGATTATAAACCATTCTACTATAAAGACACATGCACACGTATCCTTATTGCAGCACTATTTACAATAGCAAAGACTTAGAACCAACCCAAATGTCCATCAATGATAGACTGGATAAAGAAAATGTGACATATATACACCATGGAGTATTATGCAGCCCTAAAAAAGAATTAGTTCATGTCTTTGCAGAGACATGGAAAAAGCTAGAAACCATCATCCTCAGCACACTAACACAGGAACAGAAAATCAAACACCACATGTTCTCACTCATCAGTGGGAGTTGAGCAATGAGAACACATGGACACAGAGAGGGGAACATCACACACTGGAGTCTGTCAGGAGTTGAGGGGAAAGGGGAAGGAGGGAGGGAGAGCATTAGAACAAATACTAATGCATGTGGGGCTTAAAACCTAGATGATGCGTTGATAGGTGCAGCAAACCACCATGCCACATGTATACCTACGTAACAAACCTGCACATTCAGCACATGTATCCCAGAACTTAAGGTAAAAAGAAAAAGAAAAGGAAAAAGATAAAAAAGTTTTACTTAAAAAAAAATGGATTGGACTGCCTAAATAATGAACTTCACCTCATTGGGAAGGTTCAAGAAGTTAGTGCATGAAAACCACCTTTCAAAGTTGCTTTAGGGGGATTCCTTATTGATTTTTGAGGCTAGACTTGGCTAAAAGTAAGTGCTTTCCAACATATACAAGTGATTCTTCATTATTATGGAAAAAACTCAGATGTAGAGTTGATCAATGAAGAAAAACTTTAAAGATATTTGTGAGGCACTGATTTATATTTATATTGTAGTTTTCGACAGCAGCCTCAGATGTCCTTTTCTTTCTTTTTTTTTTTTTTTTTTTTAATTATACTTTAAGTCCTGGGATACATGGGCAGAATGTGCAGGTTTGTTACATAGGTATACATGTGACATGGTGGTTTGCTGCATCCATCAACCCATCATCTACATTAGGTATTTCTTCTAATGTTATCCCTCCCCTACCCCCCACCCCACAACAGGCCCCGCTATATGATGTT
>NW_012105464.1:437564-465434 GCF_000951045.1 Mandrillus leucophaeus
TGGGTCAAATGGTATTTCTAGTTCTAGATCCTTGAGGAATCGCCACACTGTCTTCCACAATGGTTGAACTAATTTACACTCCCACCAACAGTGTAAAAGCATGCCTATTTCTCCACATCCTCTCCAGCATCTGTTGTTTCCTGACTTTTTAATGATCGCCATTCTAACTGGAATGAGATGGTATCTCATTGTGGTTTTGATTTGCATTTCTCTAATGACTAGTGATGATGAGCTTTTTTTCAAATGTTTGTTGGCCACATAAATGTCTTCTTTTGAGAAGTTTCTGTTCATACCCTTCTCCCACTTTCTGATGGGGTTGTTTTTTTCTTGTAAATTTGTTTAAGTTCCTTGTTGATTCTGGATATTAGCCCTTCTGAACAACAACAACAACAAAAAACTATCATCAGAGTAAACAGGTGACCTACAGAATGGGAGAAAATATTTGCAATCTACCCAACTGACAAAGGGCTAATATACAGATTTCCTATTTCATATGAATGTTTACTAGAAAAAAAAAAGCACTTAAATGTAACATTTCTATGTGCTTTGTGGGTGTTTTCTGTTGTTAGGAATAGCTCTATCTTTTGTGATAGAGATGTGTGTAAGCTTTGAAAATTTTTCCTAACTAGTAATAATTTTTACTTGATTTCTCACTTGTTATATTAAATACCACTTTGTGCAATAACTAATTTTATCTCCCATTCTAACAAATATCAGAAGGCAAATTCATGTATCTGATTTAGGAAATACTGTTCTTAAACATTGACAGGATTCAACATACCCTCCCAAATAAACATATATTGAAATAAGTAGTATATATTTATCTTTCTGTAGAGAAAGAACATTCAAATCTCATTTCTAGTTTTAATTAGCAGTTACTTTCTTATTTGTGGACCTGTTTCATAAAACATGCATTCTTAATTTTTTGCACAGTTCCCCCAAAATTTTTTTCTGGCTCAGTTTTCATGTAACTCATTTTTTAAAATGGAAAATAGGGGATAACATCTTTGCTTTACACATTGGCAGTTATTTATCAATCTAGAGGAAGATTGTTGATTGGGGAGAGGACATTCAGAGATGACAGCTCAGGCATATGGGGGGTTTAGAACTTCAAGGGGTTAAGATAGGTAATCAAGTCCTGTAAGACTTTTAAAAATAAAAATCTACTCATGGTCTCTTACTAGGTATGTATGGTTCATATATTTGAAACACATTTAACTTACAAAAGGTTTAAGTTAAAAATTGTTCTTGGTTGAAATGAATGGATATAAACCAAAGACAACTAAAAGAGAAAATTATGTAAATACTGACGCTTCTGGGATATTCAAAGCCACTGCAAACACGAATACCTCTCATGTTGTCGTGACTGGATATATATTTATAAAGATCTCCATGTCCTCCAGGTTGCTATTTTTCACTAACTAATTTAGGCAGATTTTATAAAACTTTCCCATGTGGTCAGATGTATAATAGTTTAAAAAACACAAAGAAACAAAAATTATGACCTTGCAGTTTTTAAGGACAACTTCAGCATTTCCTGAGATATTACCTTGTTGTAGGCAGAGCTGGTGGGTCAAGCGAGGCCTGGACACTATGCATGAGAAGAAGTAGAAGGCATAGTTTGTTGTCATCTATACATGGGTCAGTGTCTTGTCACAAAACTGCCATTTAATACCTCATAGTGCTCAATATTGCAAACAGTAGTAGAGATATAAGGAAACTTTTTTTTCCCAACACTTTTATTATTTCTGTCCTCTTTTTCCCCCAATACTGTACATTTACTTGAAACAGCCAGTGAATTTTAACATCTTCCCTTTCTGGCATATGACATTAGAGCTCTGCTCACTTAGCACCTCAGTAATATTCATTGCTTTTTCAGCATATTTCAAAGCTTTTTCTTTTCCAAATTTTGACCTAACAAGTACTGAGAACCTATTATTCCATCACTGTGGGGCATAGAAAGAATAATTAAACGTGATACTTCTCCACACAAAGCTAAGACATGCATAAATAACTAGAGTAATAGTTCAAGTTGACATCTCAGAGATAAGGGCAAGTGGAAATCGTACAATAGAGAGATTGCCTCCAGCTGGTGAGTCTGAAGGAGGCTGCTCAGCCTTTTAACTAGGCTTTGAAAATAGGCAAAGCACTGACAAATGCATATGGCAAAGAGTTGCTGTTACTCGCACTCTTTCCTTCCCCTGCTCTACTCTCTTGAATGCATGCTATCACTCTTTCATCCCCATCTATGGTCTAAACCCACTTGTCATAGCTACCTTCACATTATCAAACCCAGTGGCCAACTCTCAGTCTTCCCCTTCACTGAACTTTCAGTGGCATTTGATAGAATTTATCCTCCCTCCTTCTAAAAACACTTTCTTTTCTTAGTTTATGGGACACCATGCTACTCTCCTGATTTTCCCCATGTTTTGGTGCCCACTTGTTTCCAGCTTCCTTTGTTATAATCTGCTTTTATCCATCTTTGAATTTTACTATGCCCCAGAATTGAGTACTGAGACTTCTATCCACACCATTTCAGTAGGTCAGTTGTTCTTAAGTGTGATTGCACATTAGAATGACCAGAAAAGAGTTAAAAATGTAACATTACTCTGACCCCTCTGCTCAGATTTGGATTCAGATGGGGAAGGGAGGGCCTCAGTGTTTTATTTTAAAGCTCCCCCAGTGAATTAAATGTGTGGCATGATTGAAAAACAGTGAATGGGGTGATCTCATCCAGTTCCATGACTCCAAATGTCACAAAAAAAAAAAAAAAAAAAAAAAATTCAGTGACTCAGATTGTTATCTCCAGCCTTGAGCTTTCCGTTTATCTCAAGCCTCATAACTAAGGGATTACTAGAAAATTCCATTTTGCTGTCTAATGCCTATTTCAGTTAACATGTCCCAAATAGACCTTTTGATTCATCATCAAATTTTCCATTTATCCAAGGTTTCTTAAATCAGAAAATGGAACATGCCGTAATCCACCCTGCTGTTCAGACCCCAAACTTGGGAGTTGTCCTGGATTACTATCATTCTCTCCCACATCCAATTCATTAGTAAATATCCTTATTACCATCTTCCAAAGTAATCTTTAAATTGCTCATTTCATACCACTGCTTTCCCAATCTCTGCAGTTTAAGTCACCATAATTTCTTAGTTAGACTAGTCCTTAGCCTCGTAACTCATGTCCTGTATTCACTCTTTCCATCAACCTCACCATCTGTATACAGCTGCAAAGTAATCCTTCTAAAAAATAAATAAAATCATATCACTTTTCTGCTCTCAATCCTCCAAACAGTTTCTATAACACTTAGAATAAAACCCATTTATTTACTATAGGCCATATGATTGGAGGATTGACCTGTACTTACTCTGGCCTCATTTCTCACCATTTTTAGAAATCCCTCATTCAAGGTGCATTGGCCACAACAGTCTCCTTGCTATTCCTTGTATACCTCACACATGCTCCTGTCATGGGCCTTTGTGCTTACTATTACATAGACCCCAATATGATGTGGCTAGCTCTCTCGTATCATTCAGACTACAGGTCACATGTCACTTCTTTCAGGCAAAACTTCTGTGAGTGTTAGATCATAGGGGATGACCTCTATCCCATTATTTTCTTTTATTATTTTCATACCTGACACTTTATTATGTTTGCTTACTTAATTTCTTTCTTCTCACTAGAATATAGGCTCCATTAGGATAGAATATAGGCTCCATTGGTTACTTCATCATCATATCTCTAGCATCGAGAACAGCATCTTAAATGTGTAGGTAGGTGCTTGCTAAATGCATACTGAATACATGAATTGATGAGTGAATGTACAAATGTAAAAGGAGGGATTTCAGGCTAAGGAAACAATATGAGTAATGGTATGGAAACAAGAATAAGTAGCTAGTTTGGGAGAAGACCATATTTGAGTGAAGGATACTTAGAGTGGAGTGGCAAGAGATGGTTCTAGAAAGGAAAATATAACCCAGGATGTGGAGAACCCTAAATGACACATGGAATTTATGAAATGAGAAGCCATTGAATATTTTATGTGAGTTGTTTATTCGATTGAAAAAAATTAAAAATCAAATTATTTTATACCTTAGTAGATGTAGTGGGTAAGGGAATAGGAAGAATCAAATATGATTCTCAAATATTAGGCCTGTATAATTGAAGGATTGTTAATGGCACCAATAAAGAGAAAGAAGATAGAATAGTGGGACATTTTTGTTTTGATACTGCTTATTGTAACTGGTAGATTTGAAGTTTGAAAGCATAATCATGTATCATAGATGTTAAATTTAATGTGCTTGTAAAACACACTTGTGGAGATGCTGAAGAATTAGCTGCACATGAAAACATGGAACTTGGGAGAGAAGTCAGGGCTAAGCTTTAGGGTTTGAAAATTCTGCCTTAAGGGAATACAATGATATCTTGGGAGTGGGTAAGATTATGAAATAGGACACTGCGAGGTAAGAAATGAGAGCTTATTGTTAAATTTTCGGAAATGTAACTTTAAAAGGTGGTATGGGGACTAAATATGTGGAGAAACCAAAGAGAATTCAGAGAAATAGGAGCAAATTTCCATGGGATGCAACATTATGAAAGTCAAAGAAATAAAGTGAAAAAAAGAGAAGTTAAGCATCAGTTTAAGTACTGTAGAGACTTTGAGGAGAGTGAAGAGACGAGCTCATGATTACTCCATTGGTGTGACTGTGGAGGTCTGGATGTACAGCTTGGCAGAACTTAGGAGAAAATAGAAGGATAGTATCTTTATAGGGTAGCATGGTTGTGTAAAGGAGAGAAAAAAACTGAAGGAAAAAATACCTAAGGAGAGAAAAAACTGATTCATACCTCAAATCAAGCATAAGAAGTTTTAGAGGAACAGATAGAAAAATCAAGAAGAGAGTGTTGGTTCATCCATGGACTAAAACCCTGCACAGCATATAAGATGGCTATGTTATCCCTAGAAAGAAGTACGGATGTATCCTCTTCTGACTCAGGAGAAAAAGGGAGAGAGAAAGAGAGAGAGAGAGATACAAATGGATGAGTAGAGGTGAGAAAGCATATGCTAATTACACTCTAAGTTGGAAATAAAATAATCTTTCAAGGTTAGGTGCTGAGTGGTGTGGGAGAGGAGTTGGATAACACAGGTTAAAAGATGATGATGAACACAGTATTGATGCCTTTTCATCCTGACCTACCTCTTTTTGTTGTTGTTGTTTGTTTGTTTGCTTGCTTTCTTTTTCCCCGAGACAGAGTCTTGCTCTGTCACCCAGAGCTGGAGAGCAATGGCATGATCTCGACTCACTGCAACCTCCGCCTCCCAGGTTCAAGCAATTCTCCTGCCTCAGCCACTGGAGGAGCTGAGATTACAGGGACGTGCCACCACGCCCAGAGAATTTTTGTATTTTTAGTAGAGACAGGGTTTCATCACGTTGGTCAGGCTGGTCTTGAACTCCTGACATCGTCATCCTCCCACCTCTGCCTCCCAAAGTGCTGGGATTACAAGCGTGAGCCACCGCATCCAGCCCTGATCTACCTCTTAATAAGTTACGTGGATATAGGTATATTTAGATTTTGTAAATGCACAAATAAAAATCGCATGTAAGTATAAAGAATATTGCTGTTGCAATTTATAAAAATGTTTTTTCTTTGCCATATAAGAGAAATATAATATCAGTTTGGGTATTTCTTGGATAAAAATATTTTTCTGAATAAAAATGAACATTTATCTACTATGATGATATTAATGATGATACCAAGGAGTCTTCAATCCCAGGTACAGCTAGCTGTTAAATATCTGCTCTAAATAGTTAATGGTCTTCCTTTCTTGCAAAGGGGCATCACATTATTTTCTTAATTGTATATAAGTTAGATAGAGAGTTCTAGAATTATTTCTCATAAATGAGTTGAGTTGCAGGAAGTGCTTAGAATTTAGAACAGTAGCTGGAACGTAGTAGCTAGTCAGTGTATATGAACTATACTTCATTATCACCATCATCTTCATCATCATCATCATCTTCATTGTCATCATTGTTATTGTTAGAAAGGGGCATATGAATTTGGATTACTAAATTATGTAAAATATTGATGTATCCATGTTTATTAATGTTGTCATGGGCTTTTAACAACTTGAAACATAATGCAAAATCTTGTTATTAACTTCTTGATACTTAATGATAAAAAATTTTAAGTGTTCATATTTATGGTCAAGGCACTGATCAGTATTAATATATTTGATACCATGTGACTATCATATTTAGTCTCATGAGAATTTCACTGTAGTTCAGCATTAATTAAGCATACTATTAAATAATCAGTTTAGCCTCGTGAAGCTAATTAGTATTCATCAAAATAATGCCAATCATAATGGGTTCATTTGATATTAATATGAATGTTATATATATTCTAGAAAAATTTTATTATAGTTGTTACTAATGTATTATCATAATAAAGGATATAAAAAGCAGAAAGTACATGGTTAATCTATGTAATGAATTTTTATATAATAACTTTATCCTATTAGAAAAGAAAAATTTGTTTTCACTTTATATTTCAGACTTAGAATTTCTTTCATACATTAAAGCTGAGATTTGAAGGGTACTCAAATGTGAAGGAAAATAACATAATAAATGATGCTACAGTTATCTGTTTCTAAAAAGAGCCAAAAATCTATTCCAAAAAGTTCACCTATATGAGTGTGACATTTGTGCTGTGATTTGCTTCAGGCATAAAGTGGGAATTATCGTTCTTTATTATATTATTAGTAAAGGATACCAGCATTTTAATATATACACACTGACTCTTGTAGTAAAATGTGAACCTTATTAGTAGGTTTCAAATCAGAATAGCTAATGTACCCATTTTAACGTGGTTTATTATAAACTTAAAATATAATAGGGCTGACATGTTTATTCCCTCCCTCAGGTATCTTACCATACTGAATTGAAATAAATGGACTACCTTTTTAATGCAATTTTATTGTTATTACTTATAATATTTTCTAAAGCCCACACAGATTTTTTTTGCTTGCTTAATTACTAAAAATAATCCTAAAAATAATGCTGGACTAAATATGCATATGAGATGTTAAAAGTTATTATGTGGGGTTAGCAATGGAGAAGTGTGATCTTTTCTCAGTGTGGAGTAGTTTATGTTAGAGATAAGAGTAGGACACTTGCTGACGTACCATGAAAATATTTAAGTTCTTTTGTTTCTTGTTTTTTTTCTTTCTTTCTTTCTTTTTTTTGGCCAGAATCAAAGCCTATTGCCAGGGTTAGCAATAGAACTGGCATACTTAAATAAATAAACAAATATCCTAAAACAAATAAACCCTGAGTGTTAAACATAGTTAATTTATTTTCACAATCTGATGTACATTTGGCTATCCCAGAATAAGGACTTATGCCTGGAAATAATATTGTCTTATTTTTAATTTACCTTTATCATGATGTATATCAATTTTATGACTTCAAAAACTTGACACATTTATCTAAGGGGAACAGAGTTATCATATTTCATTGCTTAGATATATCCTGAATAAATTAGTCCGTAATCATTTTTACCAACTGATTCCTTTGTTACTCTTTGGACAACCAAGCACAGCCCTAAATTTTATGAGTGGTTGCAAATCTTTGGCCATTTTCTTCAAGATCAAGGATACAAAAGTGCTGAATCAAATTTGCAAAATAATAAACTGATACAGATCTTCATTCCTTGAGGGGAATGGAGTTATAATATAATTCATTTAGATTTAAAACTAGTGTGCCTTTATATAGTCAGAGGAGATTTTTAGTAAAAAAAAAAAAAAATTATCCACTAACTAAATCAGCTTTACCTCATAATTGCAAATGATAAATGATATGACAAATGCAAAGCCTGGGCCCCTGGATCACAAATTTAAGGACAGAGGGCATAATTTTCACAAGAAATTTGATTTTATAGTCCTCTTATGCTATAGGAAGCACACGTTCTTTCCCACCATAAAATACCTACGGTTTTCTGATAAACATAGACCCACAACCTAGGACCTAAAAACAGTAGTAGACTAGAAAGATGGAACATCATCAAAATATTTCCGAAATAATGCTCGATTCTATTAGCTGTGCCTCCTAACTTCTAGGCTATATAAGGCCCTTATTCTCATGTACTAAACAATAATATGCAAACAAGGATAAAGTTATACCAAGTTCTCACACGTTTTGTCCACAGAGTGAAAATTAACATAAAAATTTAACCAGAGTGATTAGCCAAAAACAGTGTGTGTCTTAACAGCTGAAACTTACTTCTCTCCTTTCTCAATCACAATTCCGTATTAAGCTGGCTTTTTGTAAAATGAATACTTTGGTAGATTAATTATTATCATTTTAAAACTGTTCAGTGGTATCTAGAGCTTTAATTTTAAACTTAAAGCCTTATTTCCTTTACATTGATATAGAACAATCAATAATTCAACCTAGTTTCCCTTAGTCCTAAATATGTTTTCTGAAGAGTTATGTACAGTGAAGTTATTTTACAGTTTACCATAGTAAACAAGAATTTTGCAAACATGATTAACATATTCTTGCCTTTTGCCTTTTTCTCTTTCGATTTGCTCTGTCTGCTTACCTGCATGTGGTCCTTCAGCTATTGTTCGCTTTTGTTTCTGTGACAGTCAATGAAAAAAAAAAATGCCTGGAGACAGAGATAAGGAAAGGAAGGGTCCATTTTAAGAGGCAATTTTTCAATTATCTTCATGTAAACTTCTCTAGTTTACCACCAGTTACTTTCCTAAATGCAGTATTGCGAAGTGTGTACTATAGTTCTTTCAAAATATATCATGGCAGCAAAGATATAAATTTTGGGATTTTTCTTCTAGTGTTATGATTTAGATTGTTCCCAGAGCAATAAAACACACTGTATGTGAGACTTATAATACAACACAGAGAACAAAGTTTAAACTCTGGAGATGCTAAACTACAGGTCACAGAGCAGTACAAAAGGGAGTAGAACATCAGAATATGTTTTCAAAACTGGAATATGAAAGGCTATCATTAATTTGCAAACACCGAGTACTTAACAATATGCAATGTGCTTTAGTTAGGTCAGTGGGCCACACAGAATTCAGAAAGATGTGGTTCCTGTGCTTGAGGAGTTTATAATCCACAGGCTGGAGTTCATGCCAGAAGCTCTCTCAGGCTGGTATTGCAGCCTATTGGACTGGAGTCTTAGGTGAAACCCTGTTCCCTTGGCTCCAGTAAACACTGGCCTAGTGAGGGCTTTCCATGGTGGTCCTGACCCCACAATTGTGTTGGGCATTGCCCTAGTGGGGGCTCTCTTTGGGAAAAGTCTCTGTCTGGGCTCCAAGGCTGTCTGATACACACTTTGAAATCTATGTGGAGGCAGCTGTACTTCCACAGCTCTTGTATTCTGTGAGCCTGAAGTATTAGCACAATGTGTATGATGTGAAGGCTCACTGCTTGCACCCTCCAGAGTGCCAGTCTGAGTTACCCCTGGGCCTGCCTAAGCCACAGGTGGTGTATCCAAGGAGCACTGTGCTGGAATGCAGGGAGCAGAGACCTGACATGACCCTGAATAATGAGTCCTGAAATCCCACAAGTGTCCTGGGTCCTCCCTTTAGATTGTTTTCCCCTCATGGCCCTACTACTCTGAGTTTATAATGTGCAAGACAGCCTCATAGATGTCTGAAATGTGTTCCTGGTCACTCTCCCAGTGTCTTTTTCTTTTATTTTATTTTTAATTGTCTCTAATTCTAATTCTAGTTCTCTTGCAATCCACCACCACATGTGCAGCTACTTCCTCAACTATAGTCCTGAACCCCTCAAATACGTCCATGAGAGTTGGAATTAACATCTTCCAAACTTCAGTACAACTTGATATTTTGATCTCCTCCCATGAATCATAACTTTTCTTAATGGTGTCTACTAATAGAATGATGAGTCATCTCCAGAAGGTCTTCAGCTTACTTTGCCCAAATCCATCAGAGGAATCACCATCATAGAAATAGCCTTACAAAATACATGTCTTAAGTAGTAATATTTGAAAGTCAAAATTATTTCTTGATCCATGGGCTGCAGAATGGATGTTGTGTTAGTAGGCATGAAAACCATATTAATATCCCTTTACATCCCCCTCAGAGCTCTTGGATGACCAGGTGCATTGTCAATAAATAGTAATATTTTGAATGTGATCTTTTATTCTGAGCAGTAGGTCTCAACAGTAGGCTTAAAATATCCACTAAACCATACTGTAAACAGATGTGCTGTTATCCAAGTTTTGTTTTTCCACTTAGAGAGTACAGGTAGAGTAGATTGAGCATAATTCTTAAGAATTCTACAATTTTCTGAAGAGTAAATGAGCATTGGTCTTAACTTAAAGTCACCAGCTGCATTTGCCCCTTGCAAGAAAGTAAGCCTGCCCTTTGAAGTTTTGAAACTAGTCATTGACTTCACCTCTCTAGCTAGGAAAGCCCTAGATGGCATCTTCTTCCAAAAGAAGACTGTTTTGTGTCCATTGAAAGTCTGCCATTTAGTTTAGCTTCTAAACTTCTTCAATTATCTTAGCTAGATCTTTTGGATAACTTGCTGTAACTTGTGTTATAAAGACAGCTTCTTTGCCCGAACTTCATGAACTGATTTCTGCTAGCTTCAAACATTTCTTTAGCATCTTCCTCACCTCTCTCAGCCTGCATAGAATTGAAGAGTTAGAGTCTTGGTCTGGATTATGCTTTGGCTTAAATTAATCTGGCTGATTTGATTCTCTATCCAAACGAATAAAGCTTTCTTCATTTCAGCAATAAAGCTGTTTCACTGTCTTGTCATTCATGTGTTCAGTGGAGTAACACTTTTAATTTCCTTCAGTATCATTTCCTTTACATTAATAATTTGGCTAACTGGTACAAGAGGCCTAACTTTAGCCTATTTCTGCTTTCAACATGCCTTCAGTCTATCTCTGTTTTCAACATGCCTTCCTCACTAAGCTTAATCATTCCTAGCTTTTGATTTGTAGTGAAAGAAGTATGTGCCTCTTTTTTTTTGAAATGGAGTTTTGCTCTCTTGCTGCCCAGGCTGGAGTGCAATGGCACAATCTCAGCTCAATGCAGCCTCCACCTCCCAGGTTCAAGAGATTCTCCTGCCTCAGCCTCCCAAGTAGCTGGGATTACAGGCATGCACAATCACGCTCAGCTAATTTTTTTTTTTTTGTATTTTTAGTAGAGTCAGGGTTTCACTATGTTGGTCAAGCTTGTCTCAAACTCCTGACCTCAGGTGATCTACCTGCCTTGGCCTCCCAAAGTGCTGAGATTACAGGCATAAGCTACCGAACCTGGCTGATATGAGCCTCTCTCTTACACTTGAACACTTAGAGGTCATTGTGGTGCTATTAATCGGCCTAATTTCAATATTTTTTGTATCTCAGAGAATAGGGTGGTCCAAATAGACAGAGAGAGAGAGAGAGATGGAAAAATGGCTACTTGGTAAAGCAGTAAGAACATATACATTTATTAATTGTGTCCCCTTATATCGGTACAGTTTGTGGGACCCCAAAACAATTATAATAGTAACATCAAATATCATACATCACTATAACAGATTTAATGATAATGAAAAAGTTTCAAATATTGTGAGAATCACAGAAATGTGACTCAGAGACAAAGAGTGAGCACATACTGCTGAAGAAATGGTGCCCATAGACTTGCTCAATGCTGGGTTGCCAGAAACATTTAATTTGTAAAATACTCAGTATCTGTAAAGCACAGTAAAGCCAAGCACAATAAAATGAAGTATGCTTGTGTCTTGTTCCTCCTTTCCACTTGAAACCTTATCAGAATACTCTTTACTGTTCATATTTGCATGAGCATTCTGGTCATGAACATTTAAGTAATATCTAAGTGGCTAGAGGCTTTCTTTACAGTTACTCTCTTCTTCCAAGTTCTCACCAGAATCACCCTTAATGCTTCATTAATGGCAATACAAGCTTTATCTAGCATTTACCTCAAAACTCTTCCAACCTTTACCTATTAGCCAGTTCCAAAGAAGACTCCACATTTTTAGTTATTTTCTATAGCAACCACCTAACTCCTCTGGTACTAATTTCTGTTGTAGTGAGTGATATGGTTTGGATTTGGATCCCTGCCCAAATCTCATGTTGAATTGTAATCCCCAATGTTAGAGGAGGGGCCTGGTGAGAGGTCATTGGATCATGAGGGAAGATTTCCCCCTTGCTGTACTGATGACAGTGAGTGAGTTCTCACAAGATCTGGTTGTTTAAAAGTGTGTAGCATCTCCCCCTGCTCTCTCTTCCCCCTGCTCCAGCCATGTAGGATGTTCCTGCTTCCCCTTCACCTTCTGTCATGACTGTAAGTTTCCTGAGGCCTCCCCAGCCATGCCTCCACTACAGCCTGCAGAACTGTAAGTCAGTTAAACTTCTTTCATTTATATATTAAGCAGTCTCAGATAGTTCTTTAGAGCAATGTGAGAATGGACTAATACAGTCATGGTTCTCCAGAGATATAGAATAAATAGGTAATAGATAGATGAGATTAGGGGAATTGGCTGACACAATTTTGGAAGCTAAGAAGTGCCACTTTAGGCTGTCTGTAACCTGGAGATCCAGGGAAGGTCATAGTGAGGTTCATTCCAAGTCCAAAAGCCTCAGAACCAATGAAGTTAACGCTGTAACTCTCAGTCAGAAGCTGAAGGGTTGAGGGCCTGGAGCTTCCTCTGGTGCAAGTTCCAGAGTCCAAAAGCCAGAGGACCTGGAGGTCTGGTGTTCAAGGACAGGAGAAGAAGAGTGCCCTAGCTCCAGAAGAGAGAGTAAGAATTTGCCCTCTCTCTGTCATTTTGTTTCATCTGGGACCCCAGCCAATTGGATTATCCCCACCTACATTGAAGGCAGATATTCCCCATTTAGTCCACTGACTCACATGTCAATGTCCTCCAGAAATATCCTCAGAGATGTTTTACCAGCTACCTAGGTAGTCATTAATCCAGTTGTGTTGACATCTAAAATTATCCATCACAGAGCATAAAAGTGCAATTTGGAATTTTAAAAAAACAGTCAGTACAGAGCTCCCTAAAAAGAATGTCACTAATAAGGTCTCATATGAGCAGAAATGGGAAGGACATAAAGGACTCAGTAATGTGTTTATCTGAGGGCAAAGAGTTTCAGAGAGTGAGGCTTGCCAGTTTAAGTGCCCTGAGGTCGAAGCTTTCCTGAAAATTTTCCTAGAATAGCAAGGAATCCATTGAAGTTGGAGTAGACTGAGTGAGGAGAAGATTGAAAAGGTCAGGGAACTAAAATATCAGGCAACTAATGATAGGGATCATGAGGATGGGGTGGGGATGCCTATGGTTTAGGGAGGTACACCTTAACTTTCAATACTTTCACAGACCATTGAAGTCCCGTTGTTTTCTAGCAGATGTTACTTAAATAATGCACATTTTTTGCACATTATTTGCTAAGGCTTTACTAAGCACTTGGCATCTTACTCTGAGGGAAATGTGAAGCCAATGGAAGGATTTGGATTGCAGGAGAGAGATAATCTAATTTATGTTGAAGAGGTTTTATATATGTACGTGTGTGTACATATTTGTCATATGTCCCAAACTAGTAAAATCACTGAGAAATGCATCTCTATTTGATTTAATTCTTTGCATTGTCTTCATCACCTACTCCTCTGCCTTTTATAGCATTGTGACTGAATAGTTACCAATTGCTTATTAATTGGTTTTGAAACTTAAAAATAGGATTTATATATTCTATAAGAAATGTATCTTGACATATAAAACTTGACTGTGCTCAAAAAGTAAGAATTTTAGTTTTAAGTAACATAGCTACCTATTTACTTTCACAGAGGCAATGACTTTCAATACTTTCACAGACCTTTAAAGTGTCATTGTTTTATAGAAGGTGTTACTTAAATAATGTGCATTTTTGGAGTTTAAAAACAATGATGCATAATCTGAACTGCTGTGCAGACAAAGTCAGTCAGGCTGCTGGGTGCATAAATGTCCCAATAGCAATTTACTTCCCTTCCATGTGATGATAATGGAGCTTAATATTCTCCAACTAATGCAGAAAAATAAAATGATTCTTGTTCCTATGTAGTGATTAGACCCCCATAAAGCCTGTCATCATGTGTCTGAAGAAGAACTAGCTGGTGATATTCTTCCTTACCTCAAGTGTACTCATTTCACTGATGTTCACTCAGTAACATGTATTCACTGAAATACAAACTTATCCTATTACATCATGTAAATTATTTAATATTATGACAGAACATATTAGTGATCAATGCACATGACTTCTTTCCAATTCTAGCTCTGCTTTACGCTTTGACCTAATGAGAGAGAGATACCATGATAAGGAAGACTAGATGTGACCTAGGGAAGTCAAACCATGTGGTCACTTCCTGAATACATCTAAATGCTTTTGGTCTAAAAATGGTAATCTAGAGTTCACAAATTCAGAATTCACCAGAAAATTAAACTTCCCCCTATAAACTAGCTCCACATTCACTTTCACTTGTTTCTCTCTCTATTTTGCATCCTTCCTAGATTGAATTTCTATTTATTTTGAACTTTAGGCCTTCAATGCAGCCCAGTAAATTGGGAAGGACTTTGGAAATCAGGGCTTCCTGCATTCTATATTCAGCCCTGAGATTGAGGAGTTAAAATATTTCTGAAAAGGTTTTTGACCCCTTTGAACCTCAGATTGGTTGCCTGTAAAATGAAGATGAAGAAACAGTTGTCAGAAACATAAAATAATACAGCTGTATGTAAATTATATACATATGTACATATGTAATATTAAAAGTACATACATGAATATATCATATGATATAAATTATACATATATATGTTCTTGTTGAGTGTCAGTTCCATACTTTACCTTCATATCTATTATTTTAAAAATCTCTCCCATATAATAGGTATTTGTTAAATGATAGTCCCATATATTGCCTTTAAATCATACAAATACATAACCTTGAAATTATAGTTACCATATGGTATATGTTGGGAATCTAGTGTGCTGCTTACAAATTTCTGAAGATTTTGACAGATCAAATAGGTAAAAAGTACTAGGGTAGATAGCATTTGTAAATTAACATGGTGTTTTAGGACGTGGCCAATATTTTCAAAATATTGTTTGATACTATGTTTTCCTTTTTTCAACTTTTAGGTTCAGTGGTATATGTGCAGGTTTGTTACATAGATAAATTGTGTGCCATGGGGGCTTGGTGTACAGATTATTTCACCATACATTTAATAAGCATAGTGTCCAAGAGGTAGTTTTTCAATCCTCCTCCTCCTTCTTCCTCCCTCAAGTAGGCCCCAGTATCTTTTGTTCCCTTCTTTGTGTCCATACGTACTCAATGTTTAGCTACCACCAAGAAGTGAGACCACGTAGTATTTGGTTTTCTGTTCCTACGTTAGTTCACTTAGGACAATGGCCTCCAGCTCCATCCGTGTTGCTGCAAAGGACAAGATCTCACTTTTTTTTTTTTTTTAACTCTGTACTATTCCGTGGTATACACGTACTATATTTTCTTTATCCAGTCTACCAACATTTAGGTTGATTCCATGATTTTGCTATTGTGAATAGTGCTGTGATGAGCATATCTGTGCATGTGTCCTTATGATAGAATGATTTATATTCCGCTGGGTATATACCCAATAGTGATAAAGTGATGTTTTTTATTTTTAAATTTACCCTTTTCCTCCATATGATTTCTGGGAGAAAGAAGATATTACAAAATTAGCTGCTTGGTCATAGAAGTCTTGACTATAAACTGCTTGTTTATAAAGTCTGATTTTGAAATTTCTCTAGTTAGAAGAGCAGATATCACTGGGTATATACCCAGTAATGGGATTGCTGGATCGAATGGTAATTCTTTTAGTTCTTTGAGAAACTGTCAAACTGCTTTCCACAATGGCTGAACCGATTTACATTCTCACCATCAGTGTGTAAGTATTCTTTTTTTCTCTGCCTATGTTTACCTTTTACTTGGCATTTTTGTCAAGTTTTGCAGAAAGGAGTTAATTTTTATTTTAATATATACTGCTGCAATGTAGGCCATATTTATATTTTCATATTTAAAATTAGAGGTTAGATTTCCACTTTCAAGGTTAAATGAGAACTATGTGAAGCTTTAAGGGAAGCACACTCTGTGCAGTTTATAAATCAAGGTGTCTATATTTCGTCCATATTAGACCATGACAAGAGACACCACTGTATGTAGAATGGAAAATTTACATAAATAATTTTAATCCTGTAAGACTAAAGTCTGCAGGAAAAGTGGCAAGTCATTTCATGGGATCAAAGTTTAGACTCTGGATTTAGAAAAATTGGTCTTGAATTCCAGGTTTTCTGCTTATCTTCTGTGTTTCAGGTTAAGCAAATTACTTAACCTTCTGGGACCTTAGTTAACTCATGTGAAAATGAGATAATGACTGCAATTAGCCCTCAGGTTTGCTGTACTGAGTTATTATGTTCACAGTACATGACACTGAGACTGATCCTTGCAATCCACAGCAAATGATAACTACTCTTCTAACTAAAAAAGTTTATAAATCAGATTTTATATCTAAGCAGTTTATAGCCAAGAGTTTTGTGAACAAACAGCTAATTTTGTAATACCTTCTTTCTTCCAGAAATCATACCGAGGAGAAATGAGTAAAGCTATTAAAAAAAAAAAAAAAAGCACAATTTAGAACTATATTTTCATTAAAACTAGGAGACAGAGGCCAGGCGCGGTAGCTCACATCTATAATCCTAGCACATAGGCGTTCAAGACCAGCCTGGCTAACATGGTGAAACCTCATCTCTACTAAAAATACAAAAATTAGCTGGGCGTAGTGGTGCATGCCTGTAATCCCAGCTACCCAGGAGCTGAGGCAGGAGAATCACTGGAACTCGGGAGGTGGAGGCTGCAGTGAGCAGAGATCATGCCGTTGCACTCCGGCCTGGGCGACAGGCCAGACTCCATCTCAACAAACAAACAAACAAACAAAACTAGGAGACTGAAAAAATCAGCAGACTCCCAGTTGCATACACGTTTCATCAAAGGTGAAGCCACACAGGAAGCACAGTGTTGGGAGGGTGACTATGGGGAAGAACAGGGTGGCCAGAGGAGTTCTAGCGCTGGTGGGTCTCGTACATCTCCAGTCAATAGTTGCCTTCCAAATGAGAACATCCTACCTGAGAGGGAACCACTGTGAGTATAACCGAAATGGAACATCTCAAGATTGCTGGAGAAGGAATAAAGAAGCAAGGCTCACAAAGTGCTCAGGAGCCCATAGGTGGCAGATAGCAAAATGTGCCAGTAGAAAACAGTTTCTAAGAATGCATGATTGTGTAAGAAAGGGCTGTGAAGGCAACTCAGAGATTCAGACTGGCAGAGAAACTTCACCTGAACTGGGCTGAGCTCTAAGAGCCAGAGCAGGGCTGTCAACAGAAAGGACACTATCTTAAGATATTCACTACAGTGACAAAGGAGGGAGCTGGGGGCTGCGAAGCTTAGAATTCTACACTAGCATACTCTGTACCCTCCATCCCATCCTCCTATTAGGAGTCTCGGAAAATCCATCCCATTTAAATACAAGCAACAGGAAATGAGAAAGTTCTGCCTACACACAGGGATACTATAGGACAAACGATGAAAAAGAGCAGCATATATTCCTGTAAAATATGACTAAAACCTATCTAGAAATGGCTTCCTCAAAGTAGATGAATGTTGTAACTTAACATTATAAAAATAATTAAAACAACAAACAGAAAACTAGCAGAATCAAATCCTTGAAAGAGAAATTATAGTTTTACAGGAATACTACAAAGCTCCAATCTAAGAACTCAAGAAAAGGTGACCAGAAAACAGGAAGTGATGGCCTGAAAATAGGAGGATATACAATGTGAATCAACCTAACTCACTGAATAAATAGAAAACAAAATTCAAAAATGAAGACTAAATTACAAGGGACACATTGAAGGATAGTCGACACAGAAAACACAAGAAGAGATAAGAAATAAATGAAAAGCACAGTCTTGGAAACAGAAGCAAAAGAAGAGATTAAACCATTTAAACTAGGACTTCTTGTAGAAAGGGTTATTACACATCTGAGGATGGGATTTTAGAATGTGAGCCTAGAACATCTGGTCATACTGGGAAAATAGGACATTATTACATAATACTAGAAGCACACAGCAATGTGCCCAGGTAACATATTTCCTTCTTCAGGTTCCCTTGCAAGAAGAGGTGGCGTTTGGTCACGGTTCTTGTCAATAAGATATGAATTCTGCTTTACTGGGAAAGTTTTTGCTTTTCTGATACAATTGTCAACACTTTTTTCTTCAGTTTCCCTTCTTTCTGTTTATCTAATGGACGTGAGACTAGTATCTAAACAGCCATCTCATACTTGTGATGCAGGTTGTATGGGCTTAGAAGCCAACAAGCTAGGGGAGAGGACAGAAAAACAATCCAAAGGATTGAGTTTTCTGTGTTTGTTTTTCAGTTTATTGAATGTTTTACTGACAGGCAATATTGAAGTACTGTCAGATTTAAAGGATACGACCTGAATTAAACAGCTCAGGAAGTCACTGGCACTTACTAATTGCACCATTAATGTTAATTCCTCTGTATACCTCTTCTCATCTTTAAATTTATAGCTGAACATTAACAGCTACTTTTCTTCTTATGTTTCACTCTTTGTAAATGAGGTGTGTTTTTTGTTGTTGTTGTTTTGTTTTTGTTTTTAATAAAATGGTCCGTCACACATAGGGCCTCCTAGAAGGAGTTGAGAACAGAGGCAGTATGGCACAGTAAATGGAGCACAGAATCCTGCATAAAAAACCCTGTGTTTGAATTCAAATTTAACAGGAAAGACTGCGTATTCTTGGAAGAATTTATTTAACTTAACCCCTGTTAGCATCAATATCCTCAAGATGATTCACATAACACCCTTCATGGTATGGTCTGGCAATGTGTGATGCTCAATTATTGACAACAGTCATGAACAGTTTGGTGTTCTCTTGTAGTCTTGAAAAATATCACCTCAATAACACAGGTATTACCACAGGTTATATATTATATATTATATATTACCAAAGGTTATATATTACCACAATAACCTTTCCTTTGGAGGAAAGGTACTTAAACTCTTTGTGCCCCAGTTCCTTATTTGTTAAAGGGAAAGGCTAATGATAGGATGTTGCAGGCTGTATGATGGATTAAGTAATACAATACATATAAACATAAAACAAATGTGTAATGAATGCTAACTCTTACACACTCAATATAGTATCAATATTATTTCTCCAAAGAACTGACCTAGCCTGGATTCTGATTTCTTTCAGGTTTTTTTGTTTTGTTTTGTTTTAGAACAAACGAAATCTATTCTCTAAAGAAAACAGACTATACACCTTGAGAGCAGGCCCCTACCTTCCTGACATATGTGTGTGCCAATTAGAGTAGAGCATCCCAGTCTTGCATCAACTTCACTACTGGGAATTTGGAGGCCTTCCAATGCACTCTTGTGCTGTGGCTAGTACAGATCATATACTGCTCCATACAGAGAGATGCAATGAGATCACCATCTCCCTTTCTGCTCACTGATAACCATCACTCACCAGATAGAGTGATTTTCTGCTTTCCAGGATATTCTAAAGGTCTTGATGCTCAAAACACAGCAATGTTAGGGCCATGCTTTGAAGAGAAGCAACTTGTGCTGATATTCAAGATGTACACACATGCAAAGGTTCTGGGAAACTTAGAAAATCATAAGGAAAATGCCCAGCATCTGGGTTTTTTGGACCAGCAGGATGATTTAGTATTCCAAGTTTTTATGACTAACATCAGCATTAATATTTTAGCACATTTT
Organism: Mandrillus leucophaeus; assembly: GCF_000951045.1. Lineage (NCBI taxonomy): Eukaryota > Metazoa > Chordata > Mammalia > Primates > Cercopithecidae > Mandrillus > Mandrillus leucophaeus. The sequence goes on from NW_012105464.1 coordinate 457,437, forward strand.
GTATATATGCTTGTTCTCTCTCTCTGTATCTTTTTCTTTCTCTCTCTCCAACTGAAGTTATAAGAGGTACACAAAGTCTTAAACAGAAATAGGTTTCCAAGAGCTGAAAGCTTTTGGATTTAAAGCCATGTTTTTAAGCTGGATTTTTTTTTGTTCATTAGCACTCTAGTGCCTGAGGACTTACTGGGTTGGTAATGGCAAGTTCAAGAAAGAGGAAGCAGTAAAATATGCATTGATTGTAGTGACACATTTTCTTCCCTCGTTTCCTTTTGAATGAGTTCAGAGATTTTCACTGTGAACATCACTCTATCCTTCTATAGTCCCTGGAGCCTGATCCCCAATTTTGGCTAATTCCTGGGAATGTAAGTGTGGATCGCATAGGACCACAATTCTGTTTTCACCTCATAAGGAAGCAATCAGTTTTCAAGCCCAAGTTAAGCTCAGTCCTGATTTTTTTTTTTTTGAAAAGCCAGTAGAATCTGAAGTGACTGAAGGATCTAGAGCTTCTTTCAGATGAAACCCAGTATCAACTTCCCCCTTAAATTGCTTAACTTCTAGGAAGATGTACACATGTTTATTTTTGTTCGAGGGGGTATGCCAAGGTCCTTCATATACTTGGATAATTTCCAGACCAAAGAAAGAAAAAAAAAATTCCTCTTCAACCTAACTGGTAGGAACAGTGGTTCAGGAAAGATTTAATCATCCAGTGAGACACAATTAATAGATGTTTCAATGGAGTTTGCAATCTTAGCACCTATTCAAAAAGTTTAATCTTAATGATGCGGAGGTGAGAGATGCTTTGGAAAGTAGTCTAGAAAGCAAGATGATTTTTATTTCAAGATTTGGATATGGCTGAGCCTGAGGGGGGTGAAAAGCCACTTTTTAATTTGAGTAGCACTAGCTTTGGGGGAATGTATATTGTCCAAGGGTAGTCAATTCTGTCACAGATGCTGCAACAGTTTGGTAAAACAATTTGGAAGCCTTAATAAGCACAGTCCCCAAACAGCAAAGCTTCAGCCAAAGCCCTTACATCAAGAAAAAAGGCAATAGATGATGCTTTAAAATACTTTATCATTTTGTAAGAAAGTAAGAAAATAAGGGATAATTTTATTACATAACAGTAATGGACACTCTATTTTTTCTTATGCATTCTATGAGGTCTCCCCCAACTGAGCTGTTTGCTGTTTCCCCAAGAGGGCACACATTTCCATTCTGATGCATGGGGAGCAGAGACTGTCTTATTCATCTGTGCTGGATATTCTCCATTTGTCCCTCAAGATCTATTCTCCTTCCTTCTCCACCATGTGCTGCTGGGGGCTAACCTCAATTAACTACATCAATTGGGCTCTATCATTCTGGTAAAGTGAGACACCAACAGGCAACTAAGGTATTTATTCTCCTAGCCTCTTCCCTCCTAGGTCAAGATTTGGCAATGGCTACTTTCCTCTCCCAAGGACTTTTGCTCCTATTGAATGACCCTCGCCTGTAACTATAGGCCTTCTTGGGAATCCAGTGGCTGACTCCTCTGGAATCTGAACGACTAGCAGCTATATATGCTCTCTTTTTACTACCACTACATTCCTTTACCGTCCCTTACTGTTTTTCCTTAGCTCTGCCCATATATTATGTTTTTAAAAATATCTCTTCAATTAAAACTCTCTGGGTGGCCGCTTCTTCCTGCCAGGAAACTGATACCGTTTGCTTCCTGGCACAGTACCTAGTCCATTATCAGTGCTTAAAAAATGCTTTCAGCTATTATTATATATATATAAAATCAGATTTTTTTTTTTTTTCAGTTTCAAGCAAGGGGCATTTTCATGTTACGGTAGTTTCAGTACTGGATAATTTCTAGTCTTTGATTGCCTTTATAAACTGTAGTTTAAGGACTGTGATTCTGAAGACTTAAGGACTGACATATGGGTGCATTTCAAAAGTTCAAAGCTTAAAACAGAAAAATCATAAAAATCTCATTTGAACTAACTCGAATAAGCATTAACTTTTTTTTTTTTTTCACTGTAGCGGAATTTATCAAAATAAGGATCTATAGTCAGTTGGTTGAGATATGAAATTCTTTGCATCTTTATTTTATCAGTTTTGGGGACATATTCACTGTTATAAGATATGACTTTGAGCTTCTAAGACCCACATCTATATGAGCCAAAAAAGAGAGTCAGCATTAATATGTTGAATTCTATGATGTTATTAAGGACTGTTATGAAAGACGTCTTATTCTCAGATGGAGGTTTCACCAACTAGGAAAATTACCTGACTTTACCACTATATTTAGGGAGAAAAACTAGTGTATCAAGAATTACTGCTATGTCATTAGATACTTGACTCTCAAAATGTTCTCCAGAGATAACTGGTATAGTACCATCGGAAGAGCTGTTTAAAAGCAGGTTTTCAGACTCTCATCAGGACCTATTGAATGCAAACACCTGGGGATATGACCTTGGTAAACTGAATACTAATTTGATTAACTGCCCCAGGTTATAACACTGCATATCAAATTTGAGAACCATTACAATAATAAGTCACACTGAAAGACCCTTTCTATGGGAGAAATAGATTTTAAAAATTGATCTATTTAAAAATAAAAGAAAGGCTAATGTACAAAATAAAGCTAAATAAACAAACTTGGAATGACAATTTTGACATAGTTTGCCATGAAATTAGAACAAATTGTCAAATTTAAAGTTGGCTATTATTTAAATTAGGGGATGCCTAGAATTCTGTAACAAATATAATTATTATGAGGACATTTGAAGAAATTTAAGGAATGACCCTTGCCTCTCCACAAATTCATTGTAACATAGCACTTTCTACCTCCTGTTAGTTATTTTTCCATGTGCCTAATCTTTGCTGATAGTTCGTGATTTCTTTGAAAGCAGGGATCATGCCTCTTATGTTTTATATTATCTATAGTTCCTAGTTTCTAGCACAGTATCTGACTTATAGTAGGATTGTAATAGATAATAATTGAAAGAATGAATGAGTGAAGAACATCATATTTTGAGAACAGTATTAAGTGTGTATGTCTGTGTGTGTATAAGACGTTTAAGGAGGAAAAGTTTCAATAACAAAATGCTAAACACTACAGCATAGCGTTCTCAGGGAGAATGCTTCATGGTAGCTAGAATAGTCAGATAGTCATTAAACTATCTAAGTAATTTAAAAAGTTAACCTTAAGCTGTATCTTAAAGTTTGTAAGATATTTGACTAAGGGAAGAAGTTCCAACAGGGAACGACATGCAAATGGCTGAAGATGATGGTTCCAGATGTGCCAAATGTCACAATAAAATTACGGAGAACAATAATGATGGCTAATAAAAAGCTTAATACTTGACAGGATGTAGGATTGAAGAGGAGAAAGAGAGTTGAGCAAGTGAAGGTTGTTTGAGTTTGGAGAGTTCAAAGAGCCTAGGAAGTCCCGGCTTGATCCTGTAAGTAACTAGCAACCCCTGAAAGCATGGGGTGAAGAGGGAAGAGTTGAGATGTAGTTGTCTTTCTTTTTGATGTCAGTGCCATAGGGGATGGAGGGCAGAGAGGACATAACGAGTTTTAAATTATGTAGGCCTCATGGTCTCTTTCAGATGAGTCCAAATGAATAGGAAAGAAGTAATGTTTCTTTGTGTTTCCCTTCTCATCATGAGCCCAGAGCATAAGCAAGGCTGTGGAAAAGCTTGATGTCTAGAAAAATGTAGGTAAGTAGAGGCAATGGGAACTGGCCCTCAGTCTCTACTTCTTTGGATACTTTTACCTTGTAAGTTCCCACAATCCACAACTCTCTGTGGGCATAGACTTCGTCAGAGAATGATTTGAAAACCAAAACCAAAATCAAAACTCTTATTATTTGGAGAGAAGTGTGGGGAGATAATCTTTGGCCCAAATAAATATCTCAATTTTATTTTTATCAGATGAATGAAATGTGTTAAGGTAGTTGCACAGAGTAAAGTGACAGTGTTAAAATCGTGACATTTTTCCCTCCGTAAGTCCAGTTTCATGAGTCATGGGAGACTCACTAAATGGCAAACACATCTCTTTGCTGGAGGAAAGAAAGAGTGTCACATATTCTGAACAGGAGAACAAGTTATAGAGCAAAATATGCCACAGTGAGGGTGGGTGACATTGTGAACCTAGAAAGTAAGTTATCCAAATGGGTTTGCCACCCTAGCGAGATGTGACTGCGTTTCTTTCTATCATGCTTACTCTCAGATTTTCACTCATGTTTCCAGTGCACTTGGCAAGCTGAAGTCCTAAGTCAGACCTAAGATGGTCTATTACTAAACTGCTTTCAGGATAGATAGCATAACCCACCTGCGTACTACACTGTTTGCATATACATCTGACTGATGGGAGCCAATCAAAACACAGGGCATCTGTGCTTTTGCTGTAGTGCAAGAGAAAAATATCACTGTTTCCTACGGGAAGAGATTAAAGATTAACGTGTCACCAAGTCAAGCTCTGAGTAAAGTTAACTCCAGGGAAAGAGCTTTCTGGGGCTGTGCAGACACTACTTTGTAAGTATCTCTGAGGTCACAGAGATCGTCTAATTCCAATTCCAATGATGTCTAGTGACAGAAGTTTCTCGGCACTCAGGCAATTTAGGGAACAATCAGGCAGACAATATGGGGGTGCTCATGACGAGACGCCTGCAGCTGAGGTAACACCCAGCTGTGATTGTATTTCCCTCTGTTTGGATAAGACAATTCATTCCTATTGCATTCACTGAAATAGGCTGCCAAAGAAATGGCCAGTTTGAAAGAACACACACTAAAATAAAGAAATAAGCATTCCAGAACTCATATTGAGAACAGTGCAACAGCAAGAACATATTTCCAAATAGCCAGAATAAACAGCAGTAAGTCGAGAAGAGATTTGATCTTGCTAGGTTGTGGCATCATCTCACATGAACACACAGAACTGTAGGAACAAGGATGGGGACGAAATTTCCATTGCAAAATTATCAATTTCTGAGTAATGTCATACACCATACACTCCCCAAGGCAGCCACCAATCTTCCGGCAGCTTCCATTATTTCTGATTCCCCCACCCCCTTTTAAGTTTCTACTTGCACAAGATAAAAATAAGCCAGATTGGTTTAATTTTTAAATCTTAATATTATTACATATAATATATATTCCCCTCAGGAAATGGGTTTGGTTGATAAATGAAGAGCTTTGCTCATTTTATCTCTTAATATGGATGTGATTACAGAAAATGCAGGATGATCTTATTGTCATATTTTTGACAATGATATTAATGATTATTATACAGCTGATTTTTACAACAGCGTTTCCTTTTTTTTTTTTTTAACATGCCATTTCTGGCACATCAGAGGTTATGGTAAGGTGGATGCTGTGTAGAATTTAGGCAGATAAAGGAATGAAAACTTCAGGTTTTGAAATGATGTTTTAACTCAAGAATTTCATCTACTTATGAAGCGTAACCAATGGCGTTAATGTAGGAGAGCCCTATAACAAAACCTGGCTGCGTATATCTTATCTTTAATATCAGGAAAATGATGGAGGAGCCTGAACTTAAGACACCCATCTTTCCCTCTTTGTGTCATTCCCTTAAAATACTCCCATTATTCATGCTTCAGCCATGAGACATAACTTTTAAGTGTTCCACATATGGCAATAATGTCACGCTTTTCCACCATGGAAAGCCTTCTTCCTTGATTTTTCATAAGAAAAAAAATCTGGTAGAGAAAATACAAAACGTGAAAAATATATAGAAATATTGACAGCCTTTCTGCTGCCACTCATTTTTTTCACACATCCTCAGCTAACCCCATATTTCAATTTATCTGTCAGAAAGTTAGCACGTTTTTATGTAAACTGATAGATAGAAAATAAGCTTAGCATTTTACCGAGCTGAATTTGAAAATCTAGAATTTATATTTATGAATTGATATAATCTACCCACAAAGGAGCTGGTTAACAGGTTCATCAAAAACAAAGTAATAACATGAAAAGGGAACTGTAGTGTGATTTATTTCTTACTCTTTTGAAGTATGACTAAAATATGACTCACAGCCTCCTACCCTACATTCTGTAGAGCTGTTAACTCTTGGAGTTAAAATTCAATAAGAATCTGAGGGAGAAGGGAAGCGGGTAGCAATGTGACAGGTACAGGGTCATTTATTCTCTTATGGCATCATTTATTCTTTACAGGACAGTTACAGATCACAGCTGTTTCATTTGCACCCTTGTTATTAAGGTGGTGGGGCAGACAGTAGGCCTTCAGAAGGAAAGCTTCTATCAAAGAGATCTCAAAGAAGTTTCAGTTTATTTGATTCTAACCTAGATTCATTCTTTTCTATGAATAACACCTAAACAATTTTGCTCAATGACATTTTAAAAACAATAAAACCATGTTTTAAAAGCAACACTGATGTGCATTTGGTCACTGAATATAGCAGCTTCCTACTTCAAAAAAAAAAAAAAACAACAACAACAAACAAACAAAAAAAGATTCCTTTTATTATTTTCTTTATTTAATGCTTGAGTTGGTGCTTTCAGTCTCCGTCTAGTACTCCAGTGAGGCTGCACTAGGGCTGAAGGCTCTGGTTTGTAATCCAAGACTTCATGCTTCAGCTGCTGAGGTTACCAAAAGGAGCATATAGGGATCAAAGAAATGTATTCATGCTTATTAGATGGGAAGGAACAGCTGATTCCCAGAGCCATAGCTGGGCTACCTCAAGCTGGAGCAATTCATCTAAAAAAAGACATGGTTTGTCAACCAGGATAAGGGTAATTATAAAGATAAAAGGGATGCTCATGAGCAAGCAGGGAGGGTATCTACAAAGAACTGGGGGAAACCCAAAAGATAGATGGGAAACAGAAGGGGCTATATAGCTCCACGATGAACAAGTGAGCTATTCCCCATTGTGTTGGGGGGAAATAATGCTGGAGTGAAAAATTCCCCACAACAAAATACAGTGCTGAAAAGAGGATTTCAGTCATTTATTCTTCTCCTGCATTTCTTCTTCTTCTTCTTCTTTTTTTTTTAATTTAAAAATGATCATGAAGGTGTAGTTTCTTTCTGTCTTTTTTTCCTGCCCTATTTTGGGGGGTGGGTGAGGGACTATTGGCTTTATTTTCTCCAATAAGAAAGCAAAAACTACTGAATAGGAATCTGAAAAGCATTTGCCCAGACATCTTGGAATACTTTACCCACACATATATCTTTTTACATTTTATTCACTCTTAAAATTGACAGGCAGTAGAAATCATACTTGTGCATTCCCAATAATTTGATAAATGTATATGGTTGAGTAACAATGGCAAGAAACAAAATCCAAGAGTTCTATCAAGCCCACAATTTCCTTTACGCTGTCCATTTAAATTCAATCTCTATCCAGTCACCAGCAAATTCTGATTTAAAAACAAATTAAAAATGTTTCTATACATTTATGTTTACCAAAATGTCATAAAAATAAAATTACATAGTATGTACATGTTTTTTCAGTCTGGCATCTTTCATTTAGCACAATACATTTGAGATTCATCATATTGTTGTATATATAAAAGGTTCTTTCTTTTTATAGCTGAATAGTATTCCTTTGTATGGCTGTATCAGTTTATCCATTCATTAGTTGAAGGAATTTGAGCTATTTCTAATTGTTGGTGATTATGAAGCAAACCATTATAAACATGAACATGTAGGTTTGTATGTGAACACAAATTTCATAAATTTGTATTTATCTTGGATAAGTACCTGGGAGTGAGATTGCTGTATTATATGGTAAGTGTATGGGTACTTTAATAAGAAACTAACAAACTATTATCCCATGTGAATGTATCTTTTTAAAAATTCCTATCAGTAATGTCTGAGATTTACAGTTGCTCTGCATCTGCTCCAGAACTTGTTATTATATTTGTTGCTCTTCTTAAACATTTTTAATGGGATTATTTGCCATCTATATATTTTCCTTGTTGAGTGTTTTATTAATTTTTTAAGTTTTATTATTACTGAGTTTGAGAGTTCTTT
>NW_012105464.1:465634-473589 GCF_000951045.1 Mandrillus leucophaeus
TTTTTTTTTTTTTTTTGTATGTTTAGTAGAGACAGGGTTTCACCATCTTGGCCAAGCTAGTCTGGAACTCCTGGCCTCAGGTGATACAACCATCTCCACTTCCCAAAGTGCTGGGATTACAGGCATGAGCCAATAGGCCTGGCCAAAAATTTTATTCTTTTAACAGTGTCTTTCAGAAGCAGAGATTCTTACTTTCAATGAGATAGACTTTACTAATATTTTTCTTAATGGATTTTGCTGAGTGTTATATCTAAGAAATCTACCTAGCCCAAGGTAGCAAAAATTTTCTACCTTGTTTTTCCCTAGAAGTTTTGTAGTTTTAAGGTTTATGTTTAGTCCTATGATCCTTTTTGTGTTCACTTGTGCCAGGTATACATTGAGGCTCATTTATTCATTTGCTTTTGCATATGGATATCCAAAACATATAAAAGTCTAGCAATGCATTATTTACAGTATATAATACTTGCTAATGATAATAAATGACTATGTTACTAGTTAACATATTTACTGCACTGTATATTATATCATTATTTTACAATATACTCCTTCTACTTATAAAAATAGGTTAACCATAAAATAGCCTCAGGCAGGTCCTTTAGGAGCTATTTCAGAAGAAGACATTATTATCACAGGAGATAACAGCTCCATGTGTGTTATTGTCCCTGAAGACCTTTCAGTGAGACAAGATGTGGAGGTGAAAGACAGTGACATTGATGATCTTGACCCTGTGTACACCTAAGCTGATGCGTGTGTTTTTGTCTTACTTTTTAGTAATACAGTTTAAAAAGTGAAAAAAAAATTAAATAGAAGAAAACTTATAAAATACAGAGAAAGAAAATATTTTTGTACAACAGCTGTAAAATATTTTTGTATTTTAAGCTAATTGTTATTGTAAAAAGTCAAATAGTTAAAAATAAAACTTTATGAAGTAAAAAATTACAGTAAACTAGTGTCATTATCAAAGAAAAAATATTTCCTATAAATTTCGTGTAGCCTAAGTGTACAATTATTTATAAAGTCTACATACAGTAGGGCACAGTAATGTCTTAGGCTTTCATATTCACTCACTACTCACTCACTGACTCACCCAGAGCAACATTCGGTCCTGCAACCTCCATTCATAGTAAGCGTACTACACATGCCTACTGTTTTTTATCCTTTATATCATATTTTTACCGCACCTTTCCATGTTTAGATACACAAATCCTTGCCACTGTGTTGCAGTTGTCTGCAATATTCAGTACAGTAACATCCTGGACAGGTTTGTAGCCTATGAACAATAAGCTATATCATATAGCCTAGGTCCGTAGTAGGCTAAACCATCTAGGTTTGTGTAAGTACAATCTATGACATCTGCACAACAAAAAGTCTAATAAAACATTTCTCAGAGCATACCTCTGCGTTAATGATGCACGACTATACTATTTTATAATGTACTTTTACATACTAATCAACATATTTTGATTATTTTCCATGTCTTTGCAATTATTATACCATACATGTTGAGCATCCCTAGTCTGAAAATCCAAAATTTGAAATGCCTCAAAATCTGAAACATTTTGAGTGCTGACATGACTCTACAAGTGGAAAATTCCATATCTGATATATGAGTGGTCACAGTCAAAATGCAGTAAAATCTTTGTTTCATGCATAAAATTATTTTAATATATTGTCTAAAATTACCTTCAAGCTATGTGTATAAGATGTATATGAAACATAAAGGAATTTCATGTTTAGACTTGGGTTCCATCCCGGTTATCTCATTATATATGTACAAATATTCAAAAATTCGGAGTTACCCAAAATCCAAAATACTTCTAGTCCCAAGCATGTTGATAAGGGATACTCAACCTGTAATTTCAATACGATTTAATCATTTGGATAATCTATCATTTTAAAACGAATCCCTCATAGTTTGTCATTTGTTTTTTTCAATTATAAATAAAGTTGCATTGAGTGCACTTATAGGTATATCTTTGTACAGAAAAATTATCTTGTTAGGATACCAATCTATAAGCATGTTTACTGGTCAAATTATGTAAACATGTACATATTTAACCAAAGAGTTCTTCAGAAAAAGTGCACTAATTTATATTTGTAACAGCTATATGTGTAAAGGATTGCAGCAGCTTCCCATACTGAACAAAATTATTATGCTATCCTTTAAGCATATTTGTGAATTTGATAGTTTAAAAATGGTATCTTGTGTTTCCTGTGGATTACAATGTCACCACATCTATTCACTGAAATGACACTATTCTTAACATAGTATAAGAAGAGCATTCTAGGAAACATCTTTAAAATATGTCTTTAAGCATTTCACTACATGTATTACAGTGTGGTCACCACATCGAAATATGTTATTTTATTATTTTAATTTGTATTTTATTGACATACCAGCCTCCACTCCACACACACACTTCTATTTTCTATTCTATAAAATGCATTGAATCTCTGTCACAGTGTAAGTTACTTGAAAGCAAAATTCATTTATATGAAGCAAGAAAATGGTAACCTCCTTTGAAAATTTCATTTTGCATTCCTAACCAGCCAATCTCCCTCAGGTGAAATTTAAGCAAAAACTTGGTGAGCAGTTGTGTCCCTGGTCTAATGCTAGGTTCTCCTACCATTCCCGTTATCCTGTGTAGTGTATCAGTAAAAACAAGTAGAGTGGTATAAAGTTAAACCAGTATTTTTATAGTAATTGTGTGCCCTTACTGTTGTGTTTGTTTACCATGTCTTTTCCTGGATATTTTAACAAATGGCAATGACATTCTGGTTTTACTATTAAAAATATGCTAAGGAATTTTTGTATAATGGAGTTAGTTACTCATCTTCTTCATACTTATGGTAATCTTGGAGTGTACTGCTTCTGGAAAATACCAAGGCATACTTTAAGCCTCAGCTAAAATATTACCTACTTAACCCTTATCTATGATCTGATATATTTTTCCTTTTCTATGATCCTATAGGGCTTTGTTCACCCCAGTAATATAGCACTTGAAATTGATGGTTCATATATCTGTTAAGATGTCGAGTTCCTCAACGTAAGGCCTATGTCGTAATCACATATATGATTTCACTACCTAACATAATGAATTAACTATGAATTCACTATGTGCTTGTTGTCTAATTCTAATGAACCCTGTTTGTTAGAGCCACTTATAAATAAATTATTTCAGTAAGTTGAACTTTATAGGTTTTAAGACCCCTTTCAAAGTTTCTAATATTACTTGATACAAATTTAGACTATTAATCACATTAATATTTCTGCAGCAAAAGCATGTGCATTCTTGCTATACAGTATAAATAAAAACTAAAGATAGATAACAGATAGGGAGACTGAATTTTCTTCACATATGCAAAAGAATATTATAAATTTGCTAAGGATACATTGGAAAAAATATCCTATTATTTAGGTATTTACATGGGCTTTCCTATATCTCTTTTTATATTCTGAAAAGTAAGGGTTGAAATGAGGCAGCAAAACCACATCCTTGCAATAGAGGTAAAGTTAGTTAGGTTTATCTGAACCAAATAGCACTATTTTCTGATTTAGGATCATCAACTTACTTTTTCCCACCTAAAAATTGTTTGACAGTAGTCATTTCGTGTATTTTTGAAGTTAATATTCACAGTAGGAATTCGTCTTTGCAGAGCTGCTTTTTTCAGCCAGCAGACTGACCACAATGCAAGTGAAGACATTTCATGGTGTGTATCAACTGGGTCATTGGTCCGCTTCCATAACTACTAATTAATCAGTAATCAGCAAATTGCAACTATAGGCATTTGGTTCAACATTTTTATTTCACTGTGTCAAATTTTTCTAAAAGGAATTATGAATTTAAAATTATTCAGTGGAAAAACTGTTATTTTCTTTGCATCTAATATGTGTATATTAATTTTAAAAGACAAAATATTGTCAGATTTATGAAATTACCATATAACCCAACTTTCTGCAGAGCAGACAGATGATAGACAATGACAAGCCAGAAGGTGACTCTATGATGACCCTTTCAAAGTGGTAGCTATAATTGAATTTTCACTGATGAACACTTCCAACAGTCTATTGCTATTGCTGAGGAAACACCTTCATTAATCTCCTTTCTCTCCAACCTTCTGAATCTAGTAACTTGCCTTTCCTGTAAATATATATATAAATTGTGTTTAGGTGGTCTAGATTGATCCCAGGAAAGGGCAGAGTAAACGTTCATGAGAATGTAAATTGTGGTTGTTTATTAAGAAATAAATTTCTGTTGAAAAATTTTACGAAAAGAATGTGGATGTTGTCTAGATAGGGTGAACATATAACTCATTGTCCAAACTCAGACAATTTTGCAAGTAAAAGGGGGTATGATTAATTACAATGAGATAACAGGTATAAATTGAAAGTGTTCCATGCAAAATGAAACATCTGTCACCATTTTTAGGGCACATGATAAAATAGAAAACAGAGGCTATTGAGTAGAGATCCTGAGAGGCAGAAACAAAACAGCCAAGAAAAAAGATAAAAAAATACATTTTCAACTTTCTGTAAGCTAATTAACCTTATCTAGAAGTTCGTAACGTGGTATACAGAATCCCTTAGATAAAAAATTTGCTTTCAACAAGTTATTTTATTACTTTATTGAGAAGAGGTGAAAAAGATTCTTATTGTGTGTATTCATGATATCCCTGCCTTATTCTTTATTCCACTCATTCATTTGATCATTTCAGAAATATTTATTGAAGTACTTAACTATGTGCCAGGACTGAGTAAGGTGCTGGCAATGGCAAGTTGATTAATTCAAATACAGATTCTGCCTTAGTAGAGATTATTCTCTTTAAGGGATCAAATAAGGGTTCAAAACAAATAATCAGTCAAATAATTTTTGGTAAAGTTTAAAACTAAGGGAGCATATAGTAATGGCACCTACTAAGACTACAGTATCTCGAGCATGGCTTCTCCGACAAAATAACATTTAATCTGAGACCTGAAGGATGAGTAAAATTTTAGCTATATAATATCGTAGAGGGGGCAGAGTATACAGGCAAGAGAATGAATATGTGCTAAGACCCCAAAGAGAGACAACATGGCAATTCAAATAACTGCAAAAAATTCAGTATAACTAGAGCTTGATTTTTTGCAGAGTAGTGAAAGATCAAGCTGGTAAGCAAAGCCAGACCATAAAAAGCCAGGCAAGCCATGTTCAATAAATTTGACTTAATCCTAAAGGACTGGGAAGACACTGAAGAATTTTAAGCAATGAAGTGACATCAGATAATTATCTTACAAAAAGGAGTGCTGTTTCGGTTTGACACCTGAATGGTGGGGTACAAACAGGAGAATAATTAGGTGATTTTTGAAGTAATCTTAGAAGTAATTGTAGTAGGGATGCAAAATTTGATTCAGGAGTATTCAGATAATACCACTGAATTGTACACTTACAAATAGTTATAATTGCAAAGTTTATGTTACATATATTTTACAAAAATAAAAAAAATAGTTAGGAAATCAGATCTACAGGACTTGTTGATATTTTAGTTGTGGGAACAGTAGGGCTTATTGAGAAGGACACACAAATCTGGGGTAGTGAGTGGTTGATGGGGCTACACTTTGAAATACAGAAAATCAGAGAAGAGGCAAAGTTCAAGATTTGAAAACAGTTGAAGACAGCTCTCGTTTGTTGTATGACACTTCTTACTTTAATTGAATTATTTCAGTTTAGTTCAGAATGAGGAACTACTTGAATAATTCTCTAAAAACATTTAAAAAGTCAAAGTTGTATTCTTCACTTCAACTCAGCTTTCATCATGTTGATCAGAGTAATAGTCTGCAAATTTTTTGCCATTACAAAGACTGTCAATAAGATCAAATTTGTTCACGAATAATGACCTTGAATGTAAGGTAAGAAATGAAGGTGAGTGAGACTTTCAAAATAATTCAATTTTCATGGTAGTATAGAGAATGCAACCTCAATAAATTATAAAATATGCCAACATTGGAAATTAGATTATTGTGGCAAGCTGATAATACTCATACATTTCCCCATCCATGTAATATTTTTAAAACTAACAGAAAATGGCAGATATCCACGGAATGTTGGTAAACAAGAACTGGTAGGATAAGTGGCTCATAAATTTAGAAAAATTTCTAGAAGTTTGGAAAAAAGGAAGAAATTGATTAATAAAAGAGGAAACTTCAAATATGAACTGAAAAAAAATTCCAGAGAAATAAAAACAAATACTGAAACCAAAATCAAATTAGAAATAAAATAATGGAGAAGATTCTTCAAGACAGTTATCAGAGTAATTAATTAAAGAAACACACTCTGAACAGACGAAGTGTAAAACCTTCTTGTTCCATCATATACAGCAGTTCAGTTCATATTCTGAACCTTGCTTCTCATTATAAATACTCAGACAGTTTTTAAAAACACTGATACTCAGGCCTTTCTCCTGGAAATTCTGAGTTAGGCGTTTTGAATTGAAGTATGTGTATTGAAATTTCCTTAAAGTTTCCTGGTTGGTTCTTATGTGCAGTCAATGTTCATACCACTGCACTAAAAAGAAAAAAATTACTTTTCTTTTTTTTTTTTGCTTTTAATGTTTTACATGCTCACATGTTTTTGTTTCTCATCTCTTTATTACAGTTATTTTGTCATTAACCATAAAATGCGTGTGTGTGTGTGTGTGTGTGTGTATGCACCTGTGTATGGATATGTATGTATCCCCTAACATTGTTGCCCAGAGGTGCAATGGTGGCAAGTAAATACTTCTTTTTTCAAAACACAAACATCTCACTGAAACTGGACTTTTTGGAGGGCTACAGAATGATTGGAACATGTAAAGCATAAGACTCTTATGATTAAGAGTCTTGCCCAGGCTACCAAAAATGGACTTAGTTCCTAAAATGACTAGCCAGTTCATCAACAGAATTTGGAAAAACTCCTAGAAGAAATAAACAGGTAATGACTCACCACTTGTGCCTATCTATCCGCTAAATCTTTCTGTTTAGTACTGTCTGATTAAACATTTGCAAATTATTAAGCCCTCAATTTCAGGTACTTACTCAGGTAAAAGTGAAGGTGTTGATTCTGAGACAAAACTTGACATTTATTTCCTGTAAGTGAAAATGAAAGTGAAAATAAAGCAAAGTCTAATTTTAAATGGGACCAATAATAAGAAAGCAGTTGTTTTTTCTCTGAGAATTTTTTTCTTCAACTTTTATTTTAAGTTTGGGAGATGCACGCGTAGGATGTGCAGGTTTGTTACATACGGAAACGTGTGCCATGGTTGTTTGCTGCCCAGATCATCCCATCACCTAGGTATTAAGCCCAGCATCCACAAGCTATTCTTCCTTATGCTGTCCTTCCCCCAACCCCTGACAGGCCCCAGTGTGTGTTGTTTCCCTTCACCCGCGTGTTCATGTGTTCTCATCATCCAGAATCAACCCAAATGCCCGTCAATTATAGACTGGATAAAGAAAATGTGGTACATATACACCATAGAATACTATGCAGCCATAAAAAAGAACACAATGATGTCCTTTGCAGGGACATGGATGGAGTTGGAAGCCATTATCCTCAATAAACTAACGCAGGAACAGAAAACCAAATAAATCACTTTTCTAGAGAAGACTCTTATTCATGTAGAATTAGAGAAGAGTAGAATAAGAGGTAACTTAGAATCCCCCCCAAATAAACATACAGAGGAGGAATAAATAGATAGACAGGACTTTTCGGGAGGTAAATTCACTTAATACCTTATACATCAGAGGAAAATGCTCCTCATTTTAGCGAATGAAGGTCTGCATGATGTCCCCTCTTAGAACCTTTGCCTGATTGTTGCTACTTCTTGCTTTTACACACCAGGCCTGCAGTTATCCCTACAGGAGGGGAAGCAGACACATGCAGCTGCAAAGAAAATCCACATTGGTTGTTTCTTATCAGCAACATAACCTTCTTTTCCTCTAA
>NW_012105464.1:473639-538821 GCF_000951045.1 Mandrillus leucophaeus
TTGGTAAACAAGAACTGGTAGGATAAGTGGCTCATAAATTTAGAAAAATTTCTAGAAGTTTGGAAAAAAGGAAGAAATTGATTAATAAAAGAGGAAACTTCAAATATGAACTGAAAAAAAATTCCAGAGAAATAAAAACAAATACTGAAACCAAAATCAAATTAGAAATAAAATAATGGAGAAGATTCTTCAAGACAGTTATCAGAGTAATTAATTAAAGAAACACACTCTGAACAGACGAAGTGTAAAACCTTCTTGTTCCATCATATACAGCAGTTCAGTTCATATTCTGAACCTTGCTTCTCATTATAAATACTCAGACAGTTTTTAAAAACACTGATACTCAGGCCTTTCTCCTGGAAATTCTGAGTTAGGCGTTTTGAATTGAAGTATGTGTATTGAAATTTCCTTAAAGTTTCCTGGTTGGTTCTTATGTGCAGTCAATGTTCATACCACTGCACTAAAAAGAAAAAAATTACTTTTCTTTTTTTTTTTTGCTTTTAATGTTTTACATGCTCACATGTTTTTGTTTCTCATCTCTTTATTACAGTTATTTTGTCATTAACCATAAAATGCGTGTGTGTGTGTGTGTGTGTGTGTATGCACCTGTGTATGGATATGTATGTATCCCCTAACATTGTTGCCCAGAGGTGCAATGGTGGCAAGTAAATACTTCTTTTTTCAAAACACAAACATCTCACTGAAACTGGACTTTTTGGAGGGCTACAGAATGATTGGAACATGTAAAGCATAAGACTCTTATGATTAAGAGTCTTGCCCAGGCTACCAAAAATGGACTTAGTTCCTAAAATGACTAGCCAGTTCATCAACAGAATTTGGAAAAACTCCTAGAAGAAATAAACAGGTAATGACTCACCACTTGTGCCTATCTATCCGCTAAATCTTTCTGTTTAGTACTGTCTGATTAAACATTTGCAAATTATTAAGCCCTCAATTTCAGGTACTTACTCAGGTAAAAGTGAAGGTGTTGATTCTGAGACAAAACTTGACATTTATTTCCTGTAAGTGAAAATGAAAGTGAAAATAAAGCAAAGTCTAATTTTAAATGGGACCAATAATAAGAAAGCAGTTGTTTTTTCTCTGAGAATTTTTTTCTTCAACTTTTATTTTAAGTTTGGGAGATGCACGCGTAGGATGTGCAGGTTTGTTACATACGGAAACGTGTGCCATGGTTGTTTGCTGCCCAGATCATCCCATCACCTAGGTATTAAGCCCAGCATCCACAAGCTATTCTTCCTTATGCTGTCCTTCCCCCAACCCCTGACAGGCCCCAGTGTGTGTTGTTTCCCTTCACCCGCGTGTTCATGTGTTCTCATCATCCAGAATCAACCCAAATGCCCGTCAATTATAGACTGGATAAAGAAAATGTGGTACATATACACCATAGAATACTATGCAGCCATAAAAAAGAACACAATGATGTCCTTTGCAGGGACATGGATGGAGTTGGAAGCCATTATCCTCAATAAACTAACGCAGGAACAGAAAACCAAATAAATCACTTTTCTAGAGAAGACTCTTATTCATGTAGAATTAGAGAAGAGTAGAATAAGAGGTAACTTAGAATCCCCCCCAAATAAACATACAGAGGAGGAATAAATAGATAGACAGGACTTTTCGGGAGGTAAATTCACTTAATACCTTATACATCAGAGGAAAATGCTCCTCATTTTAGCGAATGAAGGTCTGCATGATGTCCCCTCTTAGAACCTTTGCCTGATTGTTGCTACTTCTTGCTTTTACACACCAGGCCTGCAGTTATCCCTACAGGAGGGGAAGCAGACACATGCAGCTGCAAAGAAAATCCACATTGGTTGTTTCTTATCAGCAACATAACCTTCTTTTCCTCTAACGTATTTTTTTAAAAACTTTGGTGCTCATGTTGTACATTAGATCTCTAAACTTGTTTATCCTACATATGTACTACTTTATCCTTTGATCTACATCTTCCTGTTTCCTCCCACCAATCCTGGCCCATAGTAACCACTGTTTCATTTTTTATCTCCATGTATGTAAGCTCATTTAAAAAATATTCCACATATAAGTGAGATCATACAATATAGTTTTGCTGGATCTGGCTTATTTCCCTTAGCATAATTTCCTCCAGGTCCACCCATGTTGTTGAAAATGGTAGAATCTCCTTTTGTAATTAAAGCTGAATAGTATTCCATTGTATATATATGTGTGTGTGTGTGATTCATATATGTGTGTGTGTGAGAGAGATAATGTTCCATTATATTATAATATTCCATTTTGTGTATATATATATATTCTATATAAACAATGGAATATTATAATGAAATATGATTATATATATTTACACTACACTTTATCCATTTGTCCATCAGTTAACATTTAGGTAGTATTCATGTCTTGGTTATTGTGAATAATGCTGTAATGAACATGGCAGTGCACACATCTTTATGAGGTGGTGATTTCATCTCTTTTGGGTATATACACAGAAGAGAGATTGCTGGTTTTATGGTAGGTCTATTTTTAATATCTTCAGAACCATCCATAATGTTTTCCATTGTCCTTAATTTATAAAAAATAATTAAAAATCATGACTCACTTGGCAAGGAGGAAAATTGACAGCATTGAAAAGAAATATCTTGAAAAAAAGGGGAAAAAGGAAAACTTTCCCTCTGAAACAGTAAATTGAGAATGAGAATGGAAATTCTAAGTGCCTAATTAGTACTCTAAGAGAGATTCTAAGATATTAAATTGATACAGGAACAAGCTGCAATAAAAATGAACAAAAACTAAGAAGGCTCCCATAAAATAATTACGTGCATGTATATGATGATAAGAATGAAGATCTGATCAATAGGATGAACACAGCTGAAAATTTGTTAGGAATATGGTGGTAAAAAGAAAACCCTCATTACATAACTAAAATGGAAGAAGTATGTTTTAGTCCATTTTCTGTTGCTGATAACAAAACACCCAAAACTGGGTAATTTATAAAGAAAATGAATTTATTTATTACAGTTTTGGAGGTTGAGAAGTCCAGAGTTGAGGGGCCACATCTGATGACAGCTGTCTCGCTGGTGGGTGTGCACATGTACCCTAGAACTTACAGTATAATAAAAAAAAATTGCTAACAACAAAAAGTCCAGGACCAGGTGGATTCACAGACTAATTCTATCAGACATTCAAAGAATTGGTACCAATACTACTGAAACTATTCCACAAGATAGAGAAAGAAGAAATCCTCCCTAAATCATTCTATGAAACCAGTATTACCCTAATACCAAACCCAGGAAAAGACATAATAAAAAAAGAAAACTACAGAACAATATTCCTGATGAACACAGGTACAAATATCCTCAAAGAATACTGGCTAATAGAATCCAACAGCATATCAAAAAGATAATCCACCATAATCAAGTGTGTTTCATACGAGGGATGCAGTGATGGTTTAACATACACAAGTCAATAAATGTGATACACCACATAAACAGAATTAAAAACAATCACATGATCACCTCAATAGATATAGAAAAAAAAATTGACAAAATTCAGCATCCCTTTATGATTAAAACCTTCAGGCCGGGCGTGGTGGCTCAAGCCTGTAATCCCAGCACTTTGGGAGGCCGAGACGGGCGGATCACAAGGTCAGGAGATTGAGACCATCCTGGTTAACACGGTGAAACCCCGTCTCTACTAAAAAATACAAAAAACTAGCCGGGCAAGGTGGCAGGCGCCTGTAGTCCCAGCTACTCGGGAGGCTGAGCCAGGAGAATGGCGTAAACCTGGGAGGCGGAGCTTGCAGTGAGCTGAGATCTGGCCACTGCACTCCAGCCTGGGCGACAGAGCTAGACTCCGTCTCAAAAAAAAAAAAAAAAAAAAAAAAAAACTTCCCAAAAAAAAAAAAAAAAAAAAAACCTTCAGCAAAATCAGCATAGAAAGAACATACCTTAAGGCAATGAGCCATCTATGACAAACCCACAGCCAAAATGGGGAAAAGATGAAAGCATTCCCCCTGAGAACTGAAAAAGAAAAGGATGCCCACTTTCAGCACTTCTATTCAACATAGTACTGGAAGTCCTAGTCAGAGTAATCGGAAAAGAGAAGGAAATAATGGGCATCAAAATTGGTAAAGAGGAAGTCAAGTTGTTGCTGTTCACCAGTGCTATGATTGTAGATCAAAAACCTCATCCAAAAAGCTGCTGGATCTGATAAATAAATTCAGTAGAGTTTCAGGATACAAAATCAATGTACGCAAATCAGTAGCACTTCTATACACCAACAGTAACCAAATTGAGAATCAAATAAAAAACCCAACCCCTTTTACCACAGCTGCAAAATAAATAAATACTTAGGTCTACAGCTACCGAAGGAGGTGAAAGATCTCTACAAGGAAAACTACAAAACACTGCTGAAAAAAAATCATAGATGACACAAACAAATGGAAACACATCCCATGCTCATGGATGGGTAGAATCCATATTGTGAAAATGACCACACTGCCAAAAGCAATCTATAAATTTGATGCAATTCCCACCAAAATATCATCATTGTTCTTCACAGAACTAGAAGAAAACATTCCTAACATTCATATGTTACCAAAAAAGAGCCTGCATAGTCAAAGCAAGACTAAGCAAGAAGAACAAATCTGAAGGCATCACATTACCTGACTTCAAACTACATTACAAGGCTATAGTTACCAAAACAGCATGGTACTTGTACAAAAACAGGGATATAGACCAATGGAATATTAAAGAGAACACAGAAATAAAGCCAAGTAGTTAACAGCCAAGTGATCTTCGACAAAGCAAACAAAAACATGAAGTGGGGAAAGGACTCTCTATTCAACAAATGGTGCTGGGATAATTGGCAAGCCACATGTAGAAGAATGAAACTAGATCCTTACCTCTCACCTTGTACAAAAATCAACTCAGGGTGGATGAAAGACTTAAATCTAACACCTGAAACCATAAATTCTGGAAGGTAACAGTGGAAAAAGTGTTCTAGACGTTGGCTTAGGCAAAGAATTCATGACCGATAACCCCAAAACAAATGCAACAAAAATAAAAATAAATAGATAAGACTTCGTGAAACTTAAAAGCTTCTGTACAGCAAAAGAAATAATTAGCAGAGTAAACAGATAACCCACAAAGTGGGAGAAAATATTCTCAAATAATCATTGCAAATATGCAACTGACAAAGGACTAATAGTCAGAATTTATAAGGAAATCAATAAATCAGCAAGAAAAAAAATCTCAGCAAAAAGTGGGCTAAAGACATGAATAGACAATTCTCAAAAGAAGATACACAAATCACCAACAAACGTATGAAAAAAGACTCAGCATCATTAATTATCAGGAAAATGCAAATCAAAACCACAATGTGATACAACCTTACTCCTGTAAGAATGGCCATAACTAAAAACTCAAAAAATAATAGTTGTTAGGGTGGATGTGGTGAAAGGGGAACACTTTTACACTGCTGGTGGGAATGTAAACTAGTACAACCACTATGGAAGACAGTATGGAGATTCGTTAATGAACTAAAGGTAGAACTACCATTTGATCCAGCAGTCCCACTACTGGGTATCTCTTAGGCATTAAGAGATATTAACAGATATTGCTATGTCATAGAACTGTTAATCTTACATAGTAACCTTTTTGTTATTGTTGTTTGAAACAGAGTCTCGCTCTGTCACCCAGGCTGGAGTGCAGTGGTGCGATCTCGGCTCACCTCAACCTCCACCTCCCAGCTTCAAGCGATTATCCTGGTTCAGCCTCCTGAGTAGCTGGGACTACAGGCACATGCCACCATGCCCAGCTACTTTTCGTAATTTTAGTAGAGACGGGCTTTCACCATATTGGCCAGACTGGTCTCAACTCCTGACCTTGTAATCTGCCCGCCTCGGCCTCCCAAAGTGTTGGGATTACAGGCGTGAGCCACTGTGCCTGGCCCAGTAACATTAATTACTGATACATAGTAATTATAGTATAACTAATAGTATAAATTATAGTGACATAGTAATCTGTTATATAATTCTCTATATTTTTTCATAATTTATAATGAAAATGTGTTAATTTAGATGAAATGGAGTACAATGGAATAATATAAGTAATTACTAGAAGAAGAAAATAGGATACAAGAATTTCAACACAGAGCTTAAAAGGGAATAAATTAATATTGATAAATATAAAAGAATCACAAGATGTTTACTATTGCTTACAGAAAGAAAATTGATAGCGCAATATGGATTTCACACAAGAGAGAATTCATGATAAATGCAGTAAATGGACATATTGGCTTATTTCATATTGTCAAAATTTTGGTCCAAGAAAACACAGTAGTCCTGAATATTTTTGTCCTTAATAATTTTTCTTTAACATAACTTTAGGTAAAATATGAATAATTATTATAAGAAAAAATTAATCAACTTGCCATCTTAGTAGGATATTCATTAAAATTGATGGACCAAGTAGACCAAAAATAAATAATGATACAGAAGACGTAAATAATATAAGTCAAAAGGTGAGTACACAGAATAAACACTTTTCAAACATGCTTGGAAAAATTATGTGCAATAACTCAAAACAATATTTAAAAATTATTTTAAAAAGAGAAGAAAGGAAAAACCTCTATAAGTTACATTCACCCAATCTAATGCAATGAAAGTGAAAAATGCAACGAGATAGATTTGAATTCCAAACTACTCTTTATGAAGGCTAATAATGACAAAACATTGATAATATAAATAAAGATTCTTAAGTCTATAATAGAAATTAATACAGAAATGAGTAAAAGCGTACTTCATTTCAAAATTTTGGAATAAGGTCAAATAGAAATTCATGAAAAAAATTTACAGCCTCAAGCACATACGTTTTTTACGTATAACTTGTAACATGTTAAAATATTTTTCAAATACATAAAAATATATAAATTAGAATAAAAAGGAGAAAAGTAAGATAGTAGAAATATAAATAAGTGAATTCTTAAAAATGGATGAAGAAATCAAATGTTGCTTCTTTGAAAAGATCAATAAAATAGCTTTATTATGTTTATTTTGCGATCAGGAATGAACAGAGAAAAATGTGTCTGATAAAGACATAAAAAGAGTGAGCACAAGGACAGAAAACCAAACGGCGCATGCTCTCACTCATAGGTGGGAATTGAACAATGAGAACATCTGGACACAGGAAGGGGAACATCACACACCGGGTCCTATTGTGGAGAGGAGGGAGGGGGGAGGGATAGCATTAGGAGATATACCTAATGTAAATGACGAGTTAATGGGTGCAGCACACCAACGTGGCACATGTATACATATGCAACAAACCTGCACGTTGTGCACATGTACCCTAGAACATAAAGTATAATAAAAAAGAAAAAAGAAAAAGAAAAAGAAAAAAATAAAAACAAGTTTATGTATCTTAAGTTCCCACTTGCCCATAGAGTAGTTTCCAGATTTAGAAAATAAAAATATAGGATCCCTAGTTCAGTTTGAATTCTGACTAAATAATGAATAACTTTTTTAGTATAAGTATGTCCCATGCAATATTAAAAATTACATTTTTAATATTACATTAAAAATTTATTTACA
Source organism: Mandrillus leucophaeus (assembly GCF_000951045.1). Lineage (NCBI taxonomy): Eukaryota > Metazoa > Chordata > Mammalia > Primates > Cercopithecidae > Mandrillus > Mandrillus leucophaeus. The sequence goes on from NW_012105464.1 coordinate 481,225, forward strand.
TTACTTACATTAAAAATTTGTTTGTTATTTATCTGAAACACAAATTTAACTGGGTATCCTGAATTTTACTTGCTAACCCTAAAATGCAAGGAGTTAACATGAAAATGAGCCCCCAGTTGTTTTTTCTAAGTTTCATGTGTTAAGAAACAGTCCAGCATGGTCCTTCCCTGTTGTCATTTTTGCTGCCCTACTGCTGTCATCCTTGCTAATGGTTCTCATGAAAAAAGCCAAGCTAAAGCTGTCTGTATAACTTGTTAGAGATTCATAAACAACAATAAAATAAGACTACAAGCTTGAAAAAAAAAGAGTGAGCACATGTATAGAATGATAAATGACTCAGCCAAATGTACGGAAGATACTATAAATTTTTTGAAAAAATATTTACTTTTATCATATCAAGGCATGTGAAAATTTAGGGAAAAATATTTTATTCTGAGATACTATAAATCACTCAAATATAGGTCAAAATTATAGAAAACCTGAATATATAAGAAACCAGGCTTAAACACTGTAAGACTTAAAGACGGCAAGACCTGAATCCATAAAATTCCTTGAAGAAAACACACACACAACAATGTCTTGACATTGGTCTGGGCAATTCTTTTTTGGATATAGCACCAAAAGCACAGACAACAAAAGGTAAAATAAACAAGTGAGACTACATCAAACTATAAAGTGTAATTCAAAGTAAATAACAAAACGAAATTCAAGTTATGGAATAGGAGAAAATATCTGCAAACTGTATATCTGCTGAGGGGTTAATATTCAAAATCTGTAATAAACTCATACAACTCAATAGCAAAAATCAAATAACACATAACCCAGTTAAAATGTGCAAACTTCTAACATATATTAAAATATTTTAGAGTTTTGAATATATTTTAGATATTTAATGTTTTTAATGCAATGGACCTGAATAGACCTTTTTCCAAAGAAGACATTCAACACGTGGGCAATAGGTATGTGAAAAAGCAGGCAATGTTTGGTTTTCTGTTCTTGCGATAGTTTGCTGAGAATGATGGTTTCCAGCTGCATCCATGTCCCTACAAAAGACACAAACTCATCCTTTTTTATGGCTGCATAGTATTCCACGGTGTATATGTGCCACATTTTCTTAATCTAGTCTGTCACTGATGGACATTTGGGTTGATTCCAAGTCTTTGCTATTGTGAATAGTGCCACAATAAACATACGTGTGCATGTGTCTTTATAGCAGCATGATTTCACTCATAGGTGGGAACTGAACAATGAGATCACTTGGACTCGGGAAGGGGAACATCATACACCGGGGCCTATCATGGGGAGGGGGGAGCGGGGAGGGATGGCATTGGGAGTTATACCTGATGTAAATGATGAGTTGATGGGTGCTGACGAGTTGATGGGTGCAGCATGCCAACATGGCACAAGTATACATATGTAACAAACCTGCACGTTATGCACATGTACCCTAGAACTTAAAGTATAATAATAATAAAAAAAAGAAAAGGCAGGTGATGTCACTATTTATCAGAGAAATGCAAATCAATACGACAATGAAATACCTCACACCTTTTAGAATGGCTATTATCAAAAAGACAGGAGATAGCAAGTGTTGGTCAGGGTGTGGAGAAAAGGGAACTCCTCGTACACTGTTGGTGAGAATGTAAATTGGTACAGACATTAAGGAAAACAGTATAGAGGGTTATAAAAAAAATTTTAGAAGAACTACCACACAACCCAGCAATTCCAATTCTGAATATATATCTAAAGGATATGAATTCAGTATTTTAAAGAGATATTTGCATCTCTGTGTTCGTTGGAACATTATTCACAATAACTAATACATGAAAAATTCCTAGTGCTATTGATAGATGAATGGGTAAAGAAAATGTGACACACACACACTGATACATACACAATGGAAGGAAAACAAAGAAGAAAACCCTGCCATTTGTGACAGTGTGAATGAACATGGAGGACATTATGTTATGTGAAATAAGCAAGATGCAGAAAGACAAATACTATATGATATCATTTATGTGGAATCTAAAAGAGTAACCCTCATAGAAGCAGAAATTGTAATGGTGGTTGCCATGGGTTGGGAGATGGGGGAAATGGGAAGATGTTGGTCAAAGGATCCATACAAACTTTCAGTTTTAAGATGAATAAGTTCTGAGGATATAATGTACAACATGGTAACTATAGTTAATAACAAAGAATTGAATTAACTTGAATTAAATTTCAAGTTAATAAAACTGGAAATTTCCTTACAGAGTAGATTTTATGTATCCTCAGCACATCTTATGTACCCTCAGCACACGCACACACACACACACACACACACACACACACATATACACACACAGAAAATGATAATCATGTGAAGTGATGGATATAGTAATCATAATCATTGTGGTAATCATTTCAAAATATATGTGTATATCAAATCATTATGTTGTATGCCTTGAATATACAACATTTTTATTATCTATTTTACCTCAATAAAGCTGGGGAAAAGAAGAAGCAACTAGGCAATAAATAAAAGCTGATAAAATATCTACCCTAGGCCGAGCGCGGTGGCTCAGGCCTGTAATCCCAGCACTTTGGGAGGGCAAGACGGGCGGATCACCTGAGGTCAGGAGTTCCAGACCAACCTGACCAATATGGAGAAACCCCGTCTCTACTAAAAATACAAAATTAGCAAGGCATGCTGGCGCATGCCTGTAATCCCAGCTACTCGGGAGGCTGACGCAGGAGAATCACTTGAACCCAGGAGGCGGAGGTTGCGGTGAGCCGAGATGCACCATTGCACTCCAGCCTGGGCAATAAGAGAGAAACTCTATCTCAAAAAAAAAAAAAAAAAGAAAACTCCACCCTTAATAGGCATCAAACCCAGACAGTGTTTACAGGTAAGTCTTACTAATTCTTTAATGAAGGTGAAGTATAAATTATTTCCAGAGCATAGAAAAAGAGACTGACATTTTTCACATTCATTCTGTGACTGAAAAACAAATTGATAAAGACAGAGTACACACACAAAACACACATAGATACAAATACACTCAAACCTATACACGAGTTAAACAATATGAATAAAGACAAATATTCCAAATAAAATACTAACACACTGAATCCTCTCTCTATTAAGATAAAAATTATTATTAGAATACAGATTGGCTAAATATTGAGAAATCCATCAACGTACATTATTACATTTTGGAAGTAAAAGAGGGGAAAATGAATTCTGAAAAAACATTGAACAATTTCCTATTTCTAGATTTCAAAAAAGTTAGGATAAATTGAGAATAAAGGAAGTTTTATTAATTTGATCAATTAACTCTACCAGAAAACTACATTAAATAATACAATCATGTTTTTCAACATTAACAAATGCTTCATAACAAAAATTAGGAAGAAAAGAAAGTTCCTAGTACTAAATATTACAATCCACGAAAATAAAATAAAATAAGGAAAATAAAGAAGCATACATGTTAGAACGGAAGAGAAAAAACTATCACATTTTTCAGATTATATGATTTTGTATTTAAAATAATTTTAAAAAGCAGTTACAACTCTTATGAAAATGTATTAGATACCTGTAATACAAGCTAAATCTACAAATCATCTTTTTGTACATACCAGTCACAATAATTATATTAAAATGTAACTTTGGATTAAGTAATAACTATGATATATAGTAAGAATAAATTGACCAAATGCTGTGAAAGATCTTTATAGTTATATGGAGAAAACCTTAACGTTGAGTGTAAAGGAAGAATATAAAAACAAAAACAGTAACTAGAGCTCTGTCTGGGAGACCTGTTGAAAGTGGGCTTATCCCACTATTAGAAGCATCGCAAAACTCAAGCTCCATGGTTTAAATGTCTGCAAAAATGATGATTCTTAATCAAAAGGTATAGAAATGAAGCAAAAATGAGAAGACTCAATACTATATAATTTGTCAAATCTCCTTATATCAGTTTAAACCAACTCCAATTTTAGTAAAACAATATTTCATACAACATGGTAGGTTTTTAAAAATATCTTGAAGAAAGATTATATGATGTTAACCCCATAATAATTTTTAAATGAAAAAGAATGAAGATTTTCATATGATGTATAAAACAATATCAAAAAGAACTACCATTAAAACAGTATAATTGTACTTATGTACAAAATAAACCAATGAAACACAGTAAAAAATTCAGATACAAACATTTTATATATATATATGTGTGTGTGTGTGTGTGTGTGTGTGTATATATAGACGTTTTAATACATGGTTAAAGTGCTATTTTCTATTAGTGGGCAAAGAAAGAGCTATTCAATGGTATTGTGACAAGTTGGCCATCCACTTGTAAAACAAATGCTAATTATCTACCTCACTTTATATACAAGAATATATTTAGGTAGATTTTAGGCTTAAATAAATTTTTATTATGATTAGATGAAAATACAGGAGAATGTTTTCACTATCTGTAGATTCAATTTAAGTGATACTCTAAATCTCAAAGATGTAAAGAAAACAAAAAAAATAAATTTGACAATATAAAAAGGAACTATTTTTGTCTGATGAAAACAAACACCAAGTTAATAATTACTTTTAAAGTGGAAGAAAATAATTGCAACACATTTGACAAAGGATAGTCACAATACATTGAGAAATTATTTAGTTACACTAGGCAAAACAAAGCAATTAAATTTAATTCCAGAGGAAAGACAGTAGACAACTAGTTGAAAGATATGATCATTCATGATGAAAACCATTAACAAACTGAGCATAGAAGGAACATATCTCAAAATAATAAAGGCCAAATATGATCAACTCAGGGCTAACATAATACTAAATGAGAAAAAGTTTAAAGTGTTTCCTCTAAGAACTAGAACAAGATAAAGATGCCTACTTTCACCACTCCTTTTCAATATAGTACTGGTAGTCATAGCCAGAGCAATCAAGGAAGAGCAAGAAATAAAAGGCTTCCAAACTGAGAAGGAGGAAGTCAAATGTCCCTGTTTGCAGATGACGTAATCTTATATCTAGAAAAACCAATAGCCTCCAGCAGAAACTCTTAGATTTGATAAATGAATTTAGTAAAGTTGCAGACTACAAAATCAATGTACAAAAATCAGTAGTGTTTTATACACAAATAATGATCTAGCTGAGAATGAAATCAAGAAGGCAGTTTCATTTGCATTAGCAGAAATAAAATAAAATAAAATAAAATAAAATACCTAGGAATAAATTTAACAAAGGAGATGAAAGATCTCTATGAGGAAAACTACAAAACACAGATTAAATAAATTGTATATGATGCAAATTTAAAACATCCCATGATCATGGATCAGAAGAATAAATATCATTAGAATGACCATACCACCCAAAGCAATCTACAGATTCAATGCAATCCCTATCAAAATATCAAAGTCATTTTTTCAGAGAAATAGAAAAAACAACCTGAAAATTATGAAACCAAAAAAGAGCCCAAATAGCCAAAGTAATCCTAAGCAAAAGGAACAAAGCTGGAGGCAGCACATTACTTGACTTCAAAGTATATTACAAGACTGTAGTAAACAAAGCAGCATGGTAGTGGTATAAAAGTAGACACACAGATCAATGGAACAGAATAAAGAACCCAGAAATAAAGCCATATATTTATAGCTAACTGGTCTTTAACAAAGCTGACAAGAAATACATTGAGAAAAGGACTTTTTTCCTCAAGAAATTGTGCTGGGAAAGTTGGATTACCATATGCAGAAGAATGAAACTGGATCCCCATCTTTCACCATATAGAAAAAGCTGCTCAAGATGGTTTAAAGATTTAAATGTAAGACTCAAAACTATAAAAATCCTGTAAGAAGACTCTTCTGGACATTGGTCTAGGTAAATAATTTGTAACTGAGACCTCAAAAACACAAGCAACATAAACAAAAATAGACAAATGGGTCTTAATTAAGCTAAAAAGCTTCTCCATAGCAAAAATTAAAAGCAACAGAGAGAACAGACAACCTGCAGAGGGGAAAAATATGTGCAAACCAAACCATTTACCCAACAAAGGACAATATCCAGAATATAAAAGGAACTCTAACATCTCAACAACAACAACAACAACCCCATTAAAAAGTGGGCAAAGGACATGAATAGACATTTTTCAAAAGAAGACATACAAATGGCCAACAGATATATGAAAAAATGCTCAATATTACTAATCATCAGAGAAATGCAAATTAAAACCACAGCGTCTTACCTCAGTCAGAATAGGTATTATTAAAAAGGCAGAAAATAGCAGATGTTGGCAAGGATTCGGAGAAAAGGGAACACTTTTGCAATGTCGGTGGGAATGGAAGTTAGTTAAACCTCTATGGAAACAGTGTGGAGATTTCTCAAATAATTAAAGTAGAACCACTATTCTATCCAGCAACCCCACTACTGAATATCATATCCAAAGGAACAGAAATCAATTTAACTATTAATAATAAAAAAAACCCTGCCTTTGTGTGTTTATCACAGCACTATTCATAATAGAAAAGATCAATCTAACTGTCCATCAATGGATGATTGGGTAAGTAAAAGGTGGTATATATATACAATGGAAGACTATTCAGCCATAAAAAGAATGAAATCATGTCTTTTGTAGCAACATGAATGGAACTGGAGGTCATTATCTTAAGTGAAAAAAGGCAGACACAGAAGTCAAATATCATATTCTTGTAAGTGAGTGCTAAAAAAAAGTGTACATGTGGACATAGAGGATGAGATCATAGACAATGGAGATTAGGAAGGGTGAGGAGATGAGAGGAAGGTTGATGATGAGAAATTACTTCATAGTTACAATGTACATTATTTAGTTGATGGAGACTTGAAGCCCTGATATGAGCTCTATACAACCTATGCAAGTAATAAAAGTTACTTACACCTCATGAATATATGTGAAAATAATATTTTCAGTAAGAGATTAACGGATGTTCTCAAAGGGCCAGTACTTCTCTGAAAAGATGTTCAGGAATAGAGGTAGGACCAGAAATGAAGATTCATATTTGCCTGTCACATAGTAATGAGTTTTTAAAGGTTGACAGTGTGGTCAAGGGAACAAGGACATACTGACTCTCATAGACTGTTGATTTGAGTAAATGTTGGTATAGTTTCTGTTGGGACATTGGCAAAATTTCCCGAAGTTTTATTTTTATATTTTACGTATTTATTCTTTTGAGATGGAGAGTCACTGTCACCCAGGCCGGAGTGCAGTGCAGCAATCTAGACTCACCACAACCTCCACCTCCTGGGTTCAAGCAATTCTCATGCCTCAGCCTCCTGAGCAGCTGGGATTACAGGCGAGCACCACCATGTCTGACTAATTTTTGTATTTTTAGCAGAGACTAGGTTTCCCCATTTTGGCCAGGGTGGTCTCGAACTCCCGACCTCAGGTGATCCACCCACCTCAACCTCCCAAAGTGCTGGGATTACAGGCATGAGCCACCGCGCCCTGCCAGCATTTCTTGAAGTTTTAAATGTGTGTACATTGATCCAGTAATTCCAGTTCTGAATAAATACCTTAAAAATCACTAGCAGTGTGCTTGGTGATGTGTAGGTTTTTAAAATAATGTTCAACACAAGATGGTTTGCTACAGAAAACATTTTGACTGAAATGCTAAGATTTGTTACTATGAAGAGTAAATGGTGATTTTATATTTTTACTCCATCTTCCTCTGTTCTTTTTGAACTTTTTAAAAGCCTTGCAAAACCGTTTGACATTTCAAAATACATCTGAAAATCTTTTATTGTCTTGAGAATTTGTTCAAGCTGGGTAAGTGAATTCAGTGGATTCTTATTGGTTTTATTGCCTTTCTGTAATTTGTTGCTGGGACTAGGGAAATAAGAGTAGTTGAAAATATTATCGAGAGTGCCAGATATTGACATTTATTAAAAAGATATTTAAATGATGCTATTTATGGAAGAATCTTGCAGTTTGGGGAAATGCTTTCTGTGCCAGTAAGAACTTCTTGCTTTGTCAAGTTTAAAATCATATACTTCTGTGGATGTCAGAGGCTGTACACTAGCAGTCTTGCCATGGTATAACACACAGAGAATGACTTTTAGGATAGAAATGAGAAAAGAGCTGGAAATCTGAAGTGGTATCTTTGACAAGTGAATATATCCAATTTATGCACTGTGCTCTGGAGCTAAAGGAAAAGTAATGGAAATGTCTTTCATATTCAGATTGGTTTTTCAACCAGGCTTATGAAATTACTACCATCATATCAGTGTTGAGAGGAAGAATAATTTCATAAATAGAAAGTAGGTTTAAGAACTTATTTTGCAGGACCTGCACAGTGGCTCACACCTGTAATACTAGTACTTTAGGAGGCCAAGGTGGGTGGATCACTTGAGCTCGCGAGTTCAAGACCAGCCTGGGCAACATGATGAAACCCTATTCCTACAAAAAATACAAAAATTAGACAGGCATGGTGGTGCACACCTGTAGTTCCAGCTACTCGGGAGGCTGAGGCGGGAAGATTGCTTGAATCCCAGAGGTCGAGGCTGCAGTGAGCTGAGATCACACTCCTGCACTCCAGCCTGGGTGACAAAGTAAGATCTTGTTTAAAAAAAAAAAAAAAAAAAAAAAAAGAAAGAAAAAGAAAAAGAAAAAAAGAATTTACCTTGTTTTTTGACCTAATTATGTTCTCTTCTGACTTGTGTATTATCACTTTAAATTATATGTGTTCACAACATTGAAAGATATTTTAATTTTATCACAGTAAATAAATGAATCAGGTGATATGCTTTTTAAAAAGAAGTCTAAACAACTCCACTACTCACACTTACAAGTATAAAATGACTAAAGGGTAAGGACCTCATCAAGAGAAGGCTGAAATGCCAGTGCAGATTAGACCAGAATAAATACATATATAAAAGACCACATATATATGTGTATATACACATATATACACACATATATACACACATATATACACATATATACACACATAACGTATATATATTTATGTTTATACACACACACCACATTTTAATCTATTCATCTGTTGATGGATAGAAATTGATTCAATATAAGGGCTACTGTGAATACTGCTGCAATAAATATGGAAGTGCAGTTATCTCTTCAATATACTGATTTTATTTCCTTGGGATATATACCCAGTAGTGCGATTGTTGGATAATATGATAGTTCTGTTTCTAACATTTTAAGGAGCCTTTATAGTGTTAGCCATGGAGGTTGTACTAATTTACATTACCACTAACAGTGTATAAGTGTTCCCCTTCTCTCCACATCCCCAGCATCTATTTTTTTTTTTTTTTTTTTTTTTTTAGTTTTTGATAGTAGCCATTCTGATTAGGGTGAGATCATATCTCATTATAGTTTTGAATTGCATTTCCCTCACGATTAGTGATGTTAGCATTTTTTCATATACTTGTTGGCCATTTACATGTCTTCTTTTGAGAAATGTCTACTCAGACCTTTCTTTTTGCTATTGAGTTTGAGTTTCTTATATATTCTGGATATTATCCCCTTGCCAGATGTGTGGTTTTTAAATGTTTTTCTCCCACTCTGTGGGTTGTCTCCTCACTCTGTTGATTGTTTACTTTGCTGTGCAGAAGGCTTTAACTTCCACGTAGTTCCATTTGTCTGTTCTTGCTTTTGGTGCTTGTGCTTTTTTGGTCGTATCCAAAAAAATTCCTTGCCCAGACCAATATCATGAAGCATTTCTTCTCCATGTTTTTTTTTCGTACAGTAAGTCCTCACTTAACATCATTGATAGGTTCTTGGAAACTGCGACTTTAAGTGAAATGACATTTAATGAAACTAATTTTACCATATGCTAATTTATATAAGCAAGAGTTAAATTCCTATGGCATATTTTTGTTTCTATAACCATCATCAAACTTCTAAATAATCACCAAAGTACTTATAATATTAAATATCAAAAATTTAAATATTAAATATCAAAATAGTAACACTTAAGAAAAGTTAATGAAAACGAGTAAGATAATTATTTTACCAAGTATTCCAGTTCAGAGTTGCAGATAGCCCAGAGCCTATCCTGTCAATTCAGGGTGCAAGACGAGAACCAACCCTGGACAGAACGCCTTTCCATTGTTGTGTGCTCTCATGCACACACCCACACTAACTCATCCTGGCACAATTTAGATACACTAGTTAAACAAATGTGCACTATTTGGGATGTATGAGGAAACTGAAGTATCTGGGAAAAAACTCACAGACTGGCCCCAGCAAGGAATGGATTTTTTTTTTTTCTCATCTATGTTATGAGTAAACAATGTTGAAAGAAATGACATTATTAAAGGACCTGCTGTAGCTTCATTGTTTTGGGTCTTAAATGTAAGTCTCCAATCCATTTTGAGTTGATTTTTTTTTTTTTTTTTTTTTTTTTTTTTTGAGACGGAATCTTGCTCTGTCGCCCAGGCTGGAGTGCAGTGGTGCGATCTCGGCTCACTGCAAGCTCCGCCTCCCAGGTTCACGTCATTCTCCTGCCTCAGCCTCCCAAGTAGCTGGGACTACAGGCACCCGCCACCACGCCTGGCTAATTTTTTGTATTTTTAGTAGAGACGGGTTTCACCACATTAGCCAGGATGGTCTCTATCTCCTGACGTCGTGATCCGCCTGCCTTGGCCTCCCAAAGTGCTGGGATTACAGGCGTGAGCCACCGCGCGGAGCCTTGAGTTGATTTTTGTAAGTGGTGAAAGATAAGGATCTAATTTCATTCTTCTGCACATGGATATCCAATTTTCCCAGCATCATGATTTGACTAAACTATCCTCTTCCCAATGTGAGTTTTTGGCACCTTTGTTGAAAATCAATTGGTTGTAAAGGTGTTAATTTATTTCTCAGTTTTCTATTCTTTGCCATTGGTCTATGTGTTTTCTGTTTCTTCATGAAAATCTTGGTAGGCTTTATGTGACTATGAATTTGTCAACTTCTTGTAGCTTTTCCAGTTTGTTGGCATATAGTTATTCTTAAGGATAATTATTTGATAATAGTACTTTTAACGATTCTTTGGATTTCTGTGGTATCAGTTGTGATATCTCCTTTTCATCTCTGATTTTACTTATTTGAGCAGTCTCTTATTCTTAGCTTAGCTATAGGTTTGTTGGTTTTGTTTGCTTTTTCAAAAACCAAGTCTTCATTTAGTTGATCTTTTGTATTAAACTTTTAGTCTCTATTTTGTTTATTTCTGCTCTGATATATACTATTGCTTACTACTAATTTGAGGTTTGGTTTGTTCTAGTTTTTTTTATTTACATGAGGTGCAATGATAGGTTGTTTATTTGAGATCTTTCTATTTTTATTATGTAGGTGTTTACTGCCATAAACTTCCCTCTTAGAACAGCTTTTGCTGTATCTCATACATTTTAGTATGTTGTGTTTCCAGTTTTCGTTTTTCGTTGACACATTGGTAGTTCAGGGTCATGTGGTTTAATTTCCATGTTTTTGCATATTTTTCAAAGTTCCTCCTCTTATAGATTTCTAGTTTTATTTCATTGTCTTTAGAAAGCATAATTGGTATGATTTTATTTTTTGAAATTCTTAGCACTTATTATTTGATTCAACATATTATCTATCCTGGAGAATGTTCCATGTGCTGTTGAGAAGAATGTGTATTCTGTGGCCGTTGGATGGAATGTTCTGTAAATATCTGTTAGGTTTATTTGGTCTACAGTGTAATTGACTCTGATGTTTCCTTGTTGATTTTCTGTATGGATGATCTCTCTTACTGCTGAAAGAGCAATATAGAATTTTGCTATTAAGATATTGCAATCTATTCTTCCTTTAGTTCTATTAATATTGGCATATTGGTATAGAAATACTTATTGTTCCAATGTTGGGTGCACATATAATTGGTAGACCCTTTTGATATGTTGATAACTATATCACTATATAATAACTTTCTTTGTCTATTTTTATAGCTTTTGGCTTAAAAAGTCTATTTTATCTGATACTAGTATGGCCATTCCTGCTCTTTTTTGGTTTCCGTTTTTATGAAATGTTTTTGTTTGTTTGTTTGTTCTTGTTTTTGTTTGTTTTTTGGAGATGGAGTCTTGCTCTGTCCGCTAGCTGGAGTGCTGTGGCATAATCTCGGCTCAAAGTGACCTCCGCCACCTGGGTTCAAGCGATTCTCCCGCCCTAGCTTCCTGAGTAACTGGAATTACAGGCACCTGCCATCACACCCTGCTAAATTTTGCATTTTTAGTAGAGACAGGGTTTTACCATGTTGGCCAGGCTGGTCTTGAACTCCTGACCTCAGGTGATCTGCCCACCTCGGCCTCCCAAAGTGCTGGGATTACAGGCATGAGCCACCATGCCTGGCCACTATGGCTTTTAATAGGAGAATTTAATCCATTTATATTCAAGGTAACATAGGTAAGGGCTTACTACTATCATTTTGTTACTTGATTTTTAGTTGTCTTTTTGATACTTTCTTTCTTCCTCTCTTAAAGCATTCCTTTGTAGTGAAATGACTTTTTCCAGTAGTGTGTTTAGATGCCTTACATTTTATTTCAAGTGTATCTACTATAGATTTTTGCTGTGTGGTTACTGTGAGGCTTACAAAATTATCGTTTTGTTATAATAAGTTACTGTAAACTGATAACAATTTAACTTTGATCACAAAGAAAGGAAACAAAAAAATGTACATTTAACTCAATTTTTCTCACCATATTTTGAATTATTAATTTTTGTTTTATAGTGTTTTAATGTTGCTTATCTCTTAACAAATTGTCCTAGTTATTACTTGCAATAGTTTTATCTTTTAGTCTCTTTACTGAAGATATAAGTGCTTTACAAATCACAATTATGACATTAACAATAATTTTAGCATCCTTTTCATTCAGTTTGAAGAACCCCTTTTAGCATTTCTCTCCTTCACTTCTGAAGGAGAGTTGTAGTGGGGACAGTATCCTTGGTTGGCAGTTATTTTTTTTTTCTTCAGCACTCTAATTACATCATGCCACACCCTCCTGGTCTGTAAGGTTTCTCTATTGAGAAGTCTGCTTTCAGGCATATTGGATCTCCTACATGAGTCATTTACTTATTTCCTCTCAGTGCATTCAGGATCCTTTCTTTGTATTCGACCCTTGAAAATTTGATTTTAGTATGTCTTGGAGTATTCTTATTTATGTTGAAACTGATTGGTGGCCTTTAACCTCCTTGTATCTGAATATTTATCCAGGTTTGAGAAAATTTCTATTACTGTTTATTTACAAACTTATATTTTTGGGTCAGAGGTACATGTTCAGGTTTGTTTTATATGTAAATTACATGTCATGGGGGTTTGGTGTACAGGTTATTTCGTTACCCACCTAATAAGCATAGAACCCAATAGGTAGTTTTCCAATCCTCGCCATAATCCCATTCTCCACCCTCAAGTGGTCCATGGTGTCTGTTTTTCCCTTCTTTGTGTCTATATATACTCAACATTTAGCTCCCATATATAAGTGAGAACATGTGGTATTTGGTTTTCTCTTCCTGTGTTAGTTTGCTTAGGATAATGACTTTCAGCTGCATCCATATTGTAACAAATGACATGATATCATTCTATCATATGGTTGTGTAGTATTTCATGGTATATATATATATATCACATTTTCTTTATCCAGTCTATTGTTGATGGGCATCTAGGTTGACTCCATATCTTTGCTATTCTGAGTAGTGCTGCAATGAATATATGCATGCATGTGTCCTTATGGTAGAATGATTTCTATTCCTTTGGGTGTGTATGCAATAATGGGAAAGCTGAGTCAAATAGTAATTCCTTTTTAAGTTCTTTGAGAAATTGCCAAACGATTTTCCTCAATGTCTGAACTAATTTACATTCCTACCAGCAGTGTATAAGTGTTCTATTTCCTTCACAACCTCACCAGCATCTGTTACTTTTTGACATTTTAGTAAGAGTCATTCTGTGGCTGTGATTTAAAAGTCAAAAAAATAACATGGTGGTAAGGTTGCATAAAAAAAGGAACACTTACACACTGTTGTTGGAAGTGTAAATTGGCTCAATCATAGTGGAAAGCCGTATGACGATTCCTCATAGAGTTAAAAGCAGAAATACCATTTGTCCCAGCAATTCCATTGCTGGATATATACCCAGAGGAATATACATCATTCTACCATGAAGAAACATACATACAAATATTCATCGCAGCTGTATTCACAATAGCAAAGACATGGAATCTACCTAAATGCCCTTCAATGACAAACTAGATAAAGAAAATGTAGTACATATACACCATGGAATACAATGCAGCTATAAAAAAGAATGAGATAATTTCTTTTGTGGGAACATAGATGGAGGTGGAGGCTATTATCCTTAGCAAACTAAGGCAGGAACAGAAAAGCAAATATCACATTTTCTCAGTTACAAGTGTGAGCTAAATGATGAGAACTTATGAACACAAAGAAGGAAATAAGAGACACTGGGATCTACTTTAGGGTTGAGAAGAGAGAGAAGCAGAAAAAATAACAACTGAGTAGAGGGGATTAATCCCTGAGTGGTGAAATAATCTGTACAACAAACTGCTGTGAAATTAGTCTACCTATTTAACAAACCTTGTCCTGTACCCCTGAGCCTAAAATAAAGGTTTAAAAAATAGACAGTCTCACTGCTGTGGGATGGTGTCGCATTGAGGTTTTCATTTGCATTCCTATTTTGTGTGCATGTTCAACTGCATTTTCAAAAACTAATTTATATGTGTGTGGGTTTTTTTTTTTTTTTTTTTTTTTTGAGACAGAGTTTCACTCTTGTTGCCCAGGCTGGAGTGCAATGGCACAATCTCGGCTCACCGCAACCTCTGCCTCCCAGGTTCAAGCAATTCTCCTGCCTCAGCCTCCCAAGTCGCTGGGAATACAGGCCTGCACCACCACACCTGGCTAATTTTGTATTTTTAGTAGAGACGGGATTTCTCCATGTTGGTCAGGCTGGTCTTGAACTCCCAACCTCAGGTTTTCTGTTCCTGTGTTAGTTTGCTGGGGATGACGGTTTCCAGCTTCATTCATGTCCCTGCAAAGGACATGAACTCATTCTTTTTTGTGGCTGCATAGTATTTCATGGTGTATATGTGCCACATTTTCTTTATCCAGTCTATCATTGATAGGCATTTGGGTTGGTTTCAAGTCTTTGCTATTGTAAATTGTGCTGCAATAAACATGCATGTGCATGTATCTTTATAGTAGAATGATTTACATTCCTTTGTATATATACAAAGTATATATTGGGATTGCCAATAATATGTATTGGCAATCATATTAATGGAATTGCCGAGTCATGAATAAACCACCAAAAGCAATTTCAACAAAAGCCAAAATTGACAAATGGGATCTAATTAAACTAAAGAGCTTCTGCACAGCAAAAGAAACTATCATCAGAGTGAACAGTTAACCTACAGAATGGGAGAAAATGTTTGCAATCTATCCATCTGACAAAGGTCTAATATCCAGAATCTACAAGAAACATAAACAAATTTACAAGAAACAAACAAACAACCCCATCAAAAAGTGGGTGAAGTATATGAACAGACACTTCTCAAAAGAAGACATTTACGCAGCCAACAAACATGAAAAAAACTCACCATCACTGGTCATTAGAGAAATGCAAACCAAAACCACAAAAAGATACTATCTCACACCAGTCAGAATGGCCATTATTAAAAAATCTGGAAACAACAGATGCTGGAGAGGATGTGGAGAAATAGGAATGCTTTTACACTGTTGGTGGGAGTGTAAATTAGTTTAACCATTGTAGAAGACAGTGTGCCAATTCCATGAGGATATAGAACCAGAAATACCATTTGACCTAGCAATCCCATTACTGGGTATACACCCAAAGGATTATAAATCATCCTACTATAAAGACATATGCACATGTATGTTTACTGCAGTACTATTCACAATAGCAAAGACTTGGAACCAACCCAAATACCCATCAATCTTAGACTGGATAAAGAAAATGTGGCACATATACACCATAGAATACTATGCAGCCACAAAAAAGAATGAGTTCATGTCCTTTGCAGGGACGTGGATAAAGCTGAAAACCATCATTCTCAGCAAATTAACACAAGATCAGAAAACCAAACATCACATGTTGTCACTCATAGGTGGGAGCTGAACAATGAGAACACATGGACACAGGTAGGGGAACACTACACACCGGGGCCTGTTCAGTGGTTGCGGGGCAAGGGAAGGGAGGGCATTAGGACCAATACCTAACGCATGCAGAGCGTAAAACCTAGATGACGTGTTGATAGGTCTAGTAAACCACCATGGCACATATATACCTATGTAGCAAACCTTCACGTTTAGCACATGTATCCCAGAACTTAAAGTAAAAAAAAAAAAAAAATCCATAGGGAAACTTTTCTTTCTCAACAAGCATGAGTTCAGGAAAGGCCCTTCAATTTACTTGTTTCTATTTTTTAAAGGAATAGGAATGTATTCTCTCATAATTCTGGTGGCTGGATGTACAAAATCAAGGTGTCAGCAGGGCCCTGCTTAGTACAGCCAATTTGAAAAATAGTAGAGAAGTTCGCCAAAAAAATTAAAATAAAAGTCCCATATGATATCCTTTTCTCTATATAAAGCTAATTTGTGAATTAACACTTTATGTCTAGGATTTTCCTGTTCCTAGGGTTAGAGGGGCATCCATGCTATTCATTATTTTCTGCTACCTGTAACAGTCTACCTTATATTTTCTACTAGTGGAAGCGAGGTTGTTTCAATGCTGCCTAAAACTTTTCATAAATGATATAAAGGAAAATACTGTTTTTTGACTTTATGGCACCTTGTGGAAGAATAGCCTAAATCATTTAAAAAATTATACTTTTCTATGAATAGTGTTCTAAATGGATGTCAAAGGCATTGACGCCTTAATTTTCTCTTTTATTTTTTTTCTCATAATGTCTACTTTTTAAACCTTGGTTTAATGCTTATGAATGTAATGTTTTTCACTTGTCATTTCCCGATTGTTGCATTTCTTTATTCTCAGTCCAGTGGAAATGTTAACACAAGGTTTTATTCCAATAATAACCACATAAACCTGTTTGAAAAGTAATGTGACTTCTACTCTAATTGTTTTGTCACCATAGTTTACAGTCCCAAGGGAGTTTTGAGGTTTGTTCTTCACTTATAAAGTAAATTGATTTTATGAATATATGTAAATGTATTTATCTCTAAAAACATATACCTACATATATAAATATTTACCATTTTCTAAATGTTAAAATGGAAATCTCACAATCATGATAAAATTGTGCTAATAGACTATTATTTATATTACAATGACAGCATTATCTCGGCCTGTGCTTACTACTTTCCTAAGGATGCTTTTGATTTCATTGTTGCAAATCCAGGCTCTGACTTCTCACAAACAAAAATCATGTGGAAAGATTTCTATATTCATTGACTTTTAAAATATGTTGCTATGTTTTTTAAGAAAACACTATTTACCCAAAGTAAATTCAGTGAGATTGTGTGCACAACAATAAACATTGAGACAAGAAATCTTTACTTGGTTCATTAGATCTTTGCCAGTATAACTTATGAGCTAATTATGGGCACTATTCAATTGTTTTAACAACCGTTCCACAACCTGTTTTATATGGATGTTTATGGGCATAAAATATACCCCCAAGAGATGTACAGCTCATAGATTTAAAATTTTAGTAATGATCCATGGCAGTTTGACTATTTGAGTGACCTTAGGAAGGTGAATTGGAAGCAGGTAGATATTTAAATATCAAGCCAGTCTCCATTCTTAGTTAAAAGGAAAAAAAAAAAGTTATGTAGTACATTTTGAGTGTCAATGGCAAATACTTTTTCACATGAACTACATCTGTTGAGAGAAAGCATTAGTGATGGAATACTAATAAATCGGTGATTCTTCAGAATGTATTTTATTCTTTACTGCATTTATAGAAGAATAATGTCCACATTAAGGGAACTGATAATTCCAGAGTATTTGGTAATTGTCAGGCCTTATGTAGCATGCTGCTTTCAGTTCTGGGTGCCATATTTTAAGAGGCTCTTTGAAAGACTGGAATATGTTTAAAGGAAGCTGAGTGGGAGGTTGAAATGGTGATACAAGAGGAATTAGTGAAAATTTTGAAAATGTTTAGCTTGAAGATCAGAACACATAGTAAGCACATAAGAGTTATCTTTAAAAACTGAAATTGCCTCCAGTCATTCAGTACACACTTATTCAGGAAATATCCCACAACAGGCATTGAGTATGGGGCCCTGAATTGAACGACGATGAATATGGAGGAGATGCTCTTTATAAAATAACACACAGAATAATTATAATTAATGGTATATTTGTGAAAATTCAACCAAAAATGTAGCCCTGAAAAGTGACAGCGAATTATATGAGGAACAAAGTACTAAAACATATTTTAGGTTGATTCAAATTTCAGAACTAGGGACAATGGGTTCAAGGAACAAGACATATTTTTTAAAACAGTACAATGAAGATGTTTCTGATAATTATATTATTTTTACAGAGATTTCACACAAAGCCAAGCCCTGTATTAACTCATTATCACAATAATCCTTTTAGTTGATACTATTATTGGGTTTTTTTTGTTTTCTTCTAAAAAAGAAAAAACAAACAAACAAACAAAATGGGATACATGTGCAGAACCTGCAGGTTTGTTACACAGGTATACGTGTGCCATGGTGATTTGCTGCACCTAATGACCCATCCTCTAAGTTCCCTCCCCTCACCTGCCACCCTCCAAAAGGCCCTAGTGTGTGTTGTTCCCCTCTCTGTGTCCATGTGTTCTCATTGTTCAACTCCCACTTATGAGTGACAACTTGCGGAATTTGGTTTTCTGTTCCTGTGTTAATCTGCTGAGGATGATGGCTTCCAGCTTCGTCCACATCCCTGCAAAGGACATGATCTTATTCCTTTTCATGGCTGCATAGTATTCCATGGCATATATGTGCCACATTTTGTTTATCCAGTCTATCATTGATGGGCATTTGGGTTGGTCCCATGTCTTTGCTATTGTAAATAGTGTTGCAATAAACATAGGTGTACATGTGTCTTTATGACAGAATGATTTACATTCCTTTGGGTATATACCTAGTAATGGGATTGCTGGGCCAAATGGTATTTCTGGTTCTAGATCCTTGAGGAATCCCCACATTGTCTTCCATAATGGTTGAATTAATTTACATTCCCACCAACAGTATAAAAGTGTTTCTATTTCTCCACAGTCTCACCAGCATCTATTGTTTCCTGACTTTTTAATAATGACCATTTTGACTGGCATGAGATGGCATCTCACTGTGGTTTTGATTTGCATTTCTCTGATGATTAGTGATGTTGAGCTTTTTTTCATATGTTTGTTGGCCGAATAAATCTCTTCTTTTGAGAAATGTCTGTTCATATCCTTTGTCTACTTTTTGATGGGATTGTTTGTTTTTATCTTGTAAATTCGTTTAAGTTCCTTTTAGATTCTGGATATTAGACCTTTGTCAGATGGGTAGTTTGCAAACATTTTCTCCCATTCTGTAGGTTGCCTGTTCACTCTGATGATAATTTCTTTTGCTGTGCAGAGTTCTTTAGTTTAATTAGATTCAATTTGTTTTGGCTTTTGTTGCAATTGCTTTTGTCATTTTTGTCATGAAGTCTTTGTCCGTGATAGGTCCTGAATGGTATTGCCTAGGTTTTCTTCTAGGGTTTTTATGGGTTTGGGTTTTACATTTGAGTCTTTAATTCATCTTGAGTTAATTTTTGCATACGGTATAAGGAAGGGGCTCAGTTTCACGATTTTCTGCATATGGTTAGGCAGTTTTCCCAGGAACATTTACTGAATAGGAGATCCTTTCCCCATTGCTTACTTTTGGCAGGTTTGTCAAAGATCAGGAGGCTGTAGATGTGTGGTATTTTTCTGAGATATCTGTTCTGCTTCATTGGTCTATATGTCTGTTTCAATACCCATACCATGCTGTTCTGCTCACTATAGCCTTGTAGTATAATTTGAAGTCAGGTAGCGTGATACCTCCAGCTTTGTTCTTTTTGCTTAGGATTGTCTTGGCTATACAGGGTCCCTGAATAGACCAATAACAAGTTCTGAAATTGAGGCAGTAATTAATAGCCTACCAACCAGAAAAAAGCCCAGGACCAGATGGATTCACAGCTGAATTCTACCAGAAATAAAACGCCCAAAGCTCCTTAAGTTGATAAACAACTTCAGCAAAGTCTCAGAATACAAAATCAATGTGCAAAAATCACAAGAATTCCTTTACACCAACAATAGACAAGCAGAGAGCCAAATCATGAATCAACTCCCTTTCACAATCGCTACAAAGAGAATAAAATACCTAGGAATACAGCTAATAAGGGATGTGAAGGACCTCTTCAAGCAGAACTACAAACCACTGCTCATGGAAATATGAGAGGATGCAAACAAATGGAAAAACATTCCATCCTCATGGATAGGAAGAATCAACATTGTGAAAATGGCCATACTGCCTAAAGTAATTTATAGATTCAATGCTATTCCCATCAAACTACAAGTAACATTCTTCACAGAATTTAAAAAAACTATTTTAAATATCATATGGCTTTATTATCATTTTTACGGATGAGGAGCATGAGTCTCAGAGATTTTAAGCAACTTGCCCAAGGTCACACAGCTAGCAAGTAAGAGAATACAGCTTTAATCTAGACTATATAGCTCAAAAAACCATGCTTTTCAACCTCTGAACAATGTTGTCTCTTCAGTTAGATTGTCAGTCCCCATCACAGGAAATTTTATTGCACAATCTCCATGGCTATTTGTCAAAGGTGGTACTGCCCAGGTTGAGAAGATATTCTAAATGGCCTTTGAGAATTTTCTGTCTCATTATTATGAGTCTATGACAATACTGAGATAAGCTTGTGAGAAATCAGTAATCATTAGTTCACAAGCTAAGAGTAATACACTGGACACTTATCTTAAGCCAGATCAAGAACCCCTATCTTTTGGTTATAGTCAGGATAGATATTTGTTTACCTCTACTGCCCGCCAATTGGTGTTTTATTTTCTAGAGAGCACAGCCCTTTCTTTGCTAAATGAAAATATTACCCATCTTAATATTCTACTACCTTGGAATCTATTCCTTATGCCATTCAACAATATTGCACTCCTCGTTGTTTGCCGGTGTGCAGTTTTCCTTGGTCTCCCATGCTTTAACTGAGGTTTACAACAGCAGCTGTTCAGCTGTATTTCTAACATTCATCTCCTGAAAAAGAATATGTTTGAACCTCATTGCAACAAAACTTTTTCTTGTATACTGATGGATTAACATTCTTCTAAAGGCAAACCATTGAAAGCTTTTAGTTTTAAAAGAGTGCTGCATTTTACCTCTTTTTTGAGGTTTACAAAATATTCCACATTACAGGTAACAGTGGTCGATCTATGTCTCTTCTCAGAAAAGATATTGGATCACTACATGGAAGTTCACTGGTTTGAACTGAAGCTCAGTGTGATTTTGGTGCCATGCTCAACTCTTCCTTCATACTCACTCCCAGCTGAAGATTTTGCTTCCCATTTTAGTAAATGAGGAAGAAGATAATTTCCACAAACTCTCACTACCAGTGTCTTCATCTGCCATGCTTTCTTTCTGGTCACTATGAACTGACTGTTCTAATGACGAAGCTGAACATTTCCACTTGTGTTGCGATCTCTTTCTACCTACTAAAGAACTTTGATGCAGTAATATGTCTCCTTTTCTGAATAGTTAATTTATTTATTAAGATTTAAAAGTATTAGGGAGAAGCAGGTATGATAGAAGGCAAAATTGAGAGTTCTTTTTTGGAGTGTCATGCGAAATACCTGCCTAATGTAATATCCAAGTGGAGCTATCAAATTGGTGGATTTATAAATTAGTCTGGTGTGCCAAACAGGTCTCAAGCACAGGCAGGTAATTTTGGAATTAAAAAGTATCTGAATGGTATTTAAAGCCATGAGAAGTCACTGGGTAGACAAAAAAAAAAAAAAAAAAAAAAACCCAGAAGGTCACTGATTGAGTCTTGCAGACCTCATTAAAAAGCCAGCAAAATAGTGTGAGTGGGAATGTTCCACAGGACAGGAAGACGTGCAATGTAGTGAAGAACAGATGAAGACAGTGTTTCAAGAAGGGAGTGGTCAACCATGCTGATTCCTGCTAAGAAATACATTGGAACAAAAAAAAAATGAATGTTGGATTTCGCAACAAATAAGTCATTTTCCTTAGACAATTGAGTTACTGATGAGTAACAGAGGCAGAAAGTCCAAAATTTTTTCTAAAAATATTTTCTGTGAAGAGGAAAAGAGAAATTGGCTTGTACATGGTGTGGGATGTCTATTTTCAAAGGTATGTCAAGAAATGAGTGTGTTCAGAAAAATGCTATAGAATCCCCAAACCAGTTAAGTTATATGATGCTAAGATGGTAAACAGAGAGGACATCGTTAAAGTGCTGAAAGGGCTAAAATATAGTGAAGAAAGATAAATATTACATCTAGATTAAGGTTAATTAATAAGTTAATAATCATAAAAATTGGCAAAATTTTTTTACAACTGTGGACAGAGAAGACCTCTCAGTAGTGTTCTCTGGGATAAGTAGAGACGGATTGGTTTTCTACAAAAACAGTCAGTACTATTGATACCTCTAAAATCTGTCTTTAGTGCACCTATTACTAAGAAATATTATGTTACTTAACTTTGGGAAAGCATATATACCTTTTTAGATCAGACATTTGTTTCCAAAATTTCAAAAAAAAACTGCATTGAGAGTTTATTATGAAAAATCCATAGAGTGGATTCTTCCATCACGATTTTCCTTAATAGAATTCCAGATACTGATAATTTAGTAAAACTCTCACTGGTTCATGTAGAACGCTACAAAGTTTGCTATGATCAACTCATACTACGTGTTCTTTTTTCACTATAATTTGCAAGTATTCGCTAACAAAAAATAAGAATTTTTTCTGTTTTGGAGCCACAAATTAAAGTCGTATCAAAATTCACAGGAAAAATTAAGATTCGGTAGATTTCAAGGTTAGATGATACATCTTAACTTTATTCCAGTTTAGCTAATTATAAACTTTGATTCGGTAATCAGGAATGTACACTGTTTCCATCGTTAACATTGCTGAAAACCCACAATGACTATAATTATTATTGTGCAAAGGGCAGTTCTTTGTACATAATAGATGAGCAACAACGATCTGTCATTTCATTTGAAAAGAAATGTTTGGAACTCATTACAAGACATTTTATGTTCACTTACTAGAAAACTCTGTCATATTTTGTAAGTTAGGCCTCTGTAACTAAATAGTGAGTCATTCAGGCTAATCTAAATCCTGTATTAGGAAGCATTTGTCCTAGATTATATAAGAGGTAGAGCGAAACCTATTTCCTACTAGAACTTGGAGATGCGGCTAGGTTAAATAAAGATAAAAGTTGATTAGTGAGGTAGTTATAGAATGTAATTAAAAGATTCTCCATTAGACTAATCCTGATCCTCCTCTTATCATCATCTATTACTTATTTGACATATAGTCAACCTACCTGGAAAATTAGGACAGTTTGAGAGTCACACCCTTCCTTCTCATCTCCCATCCTCACTTTCAGAGCATTGATGAGGGTAATTCACCCTTTATCATACATAGATTACACCTGAATTTTTAGCAATATCTATCTTTGAGCATCTGCTGGGTCTTTGTCAGCATTTAAGATGAATACCTAGGAAATGAATACCTATTGAAATATTTGCCCATTTTTAATCAGATTATTAGATATTTTCCTATCGAGTTGTTTGATCTCCTTATATACTCTGGTTGTTAATCCCTTGTAAAATAGATAGTTTGCAGATATTTTATCCCATCCTGTGGATTTCTTCTAAACACATTAATCTGGGGAGACAGCTATCCATCTTTGTGAGTTCTACGTATTTATACTTCCTTTTAACAGTGATGTGAAAGCAAGTTAATTTATCTGCAAATAATTTCTCATATATACATGGGAAGTTATATTATTACAAAATTACCTTAAGTTTTGTTCAAATTTCCCCCCTGGAAAGGATAAAACAGGTTGATATAATTTACTTCTTAAATTTTTTTATTTGTGTTTCTTGTGGGTACGTACATATTCATGGAGTACATGGAGATATTTTGGTCCAGGCATGTAATGCATAGTAATTACATCATGGAAAATTGTGTATCTATCCCCTCAAGCATGTATCCTTTGTGTTACAAACAATCAAATTATACCCTTTTAGTTAGATTAAATAGTTTTAAATGTACCCTTAAATTATTATTGACAATAGTCCCCTAGTTGTTCTATCAAATACTAGGACTTATTCATTCTTTGTATTTTTTAATACTCATTAACTATCCCCAACTTCCCCTTCACCTTTACTACCATTCCTATCCTCTGGTAATGATCCTTCTATTCTCTATGTCCATGAGTTCAATTGTTTTGATTTTTAGGTTCCACAAATAAGTGAGAACATGAAATATTTGTCTTTCCGTGCCTGGCTTGTTTCATGTAACATAAAGACCCCCAGCTCCATCCATGTTGTTGCAAATGACAGAATCCCATTCTTCTTATGACTGAATAGTACTCCAATGTGTATAATTTTCTCTGTCCATTCATCTATGACATTTTCTTTATCCATTCTTCTACTGATGGACACTTAGGTTGCTTTCAAATCATAGCTATTGTGAACACTGCTGCAACAAACATGGAATGTAGATATATAGTTAATATATTGATTTCCTTTATTTTAGGTATACACTCAGCAGTGGGATTGCAGGACTGTATGGTAGCTCGATTTTTAGTTTTTTTTTGAGGAAGCTCCAAATTGTTCTTCATAGTGCTTGTACTAATTTACGTTCCTAACAACAGTGTATGAGGGTACCCTTTTCTCCACATCCCCACCAGAACTTATTATTGTCTGACTTTCGGATAAAAATCATTTTAACTGGGGTGAGATAATATCTCACTCTAGTTTTGATTTGCATTTCTTTGATGATCAGTGATGCTGAGCACCTTTTTATATACCTGTTTGCCATTTCCATGTCTTCTTTTAGGAAGTGTTCATTGAAATATTTGCCCATTTTTAAATTAGAATATTAGATTTTTTTTCCTACAGAGTTTTTTGAGTTCCTTATATATTCTGGTTATTAATCCCTTGTAAAATGGGTAGTTTAGGTAAATTTGAAAGGCAGTTTAGGACACAAGGACTGTAATCCCTAGGCAACTTCTAGTGCTAGGCTTGGCTTAGAGCCAGTGAATAGGGTGCCACGTGACCTAGGGAGACATCAACTAGCACGACTAAGGGAGTATTTGTACCATCCCTCTCCAAACCCCACGCTGTGCAGATCACAGCAAGAAAAGTGACTCCTTCCTTCTATTTGGGGAGAGGAGAGCAATGAGCAAAGATGACTTTATCTTGCATCCTGGTTACCAGCTAAGCCACAGTAGGGGAGGGCACCAGGAAGAGTCATAAGGCACGCATTCCAGGCCCTATCTCCCAGATGACATTTCTAGACACATCCTGGATCAAAAGGGGACAGGGCACGTCTTACATGGTGGAAATCAAGAGAGGGGGAGAGTGTGCAAGAATGCAGGAAAACCTACTATTTAAAAAACCATCATATCTCCAGAGAATTCACTCACTATCACAAGAACAGCATAGAGGAAACAGCCTGCAGAATCCATTCACTTCCCTCCCTTGACAGGTGGGGATTACAATTCAAGATGAGACTTGGGTGGGAACACAAACACAAACCATATCATCACTTAAATGTCACTTGGAATAGGCTTAGATTACAGATAAATTGCAAAGATAGTCAGAGAGAGCTCTCAAATACCCCATACCCAGTTTCTTCTATTGTTAACATCTTACATCTGTCACAACTAAGAATTCAACATTGGTACATTACTATTATGTAAACTCCACATGTTATTTGTATTTCATTACTTTTCCTCCTAATGTCCTTTGCCTGTTCCAGGATCTTATCTAGGATAACAAATTACATTTTGTCATGTCGCTTTAGACACCTCTGATTTGGGACATTTTCTCAGACTTTCTTTGTTTTGTATGATCTCGACAGTTTTGAAAAATGATCTTTAGGTATGTCATAGAATGTCTCTCAATTTGGGTTTGTCTGATATTTTTCTCATGGATAGATAGGGGTTGTGAGTTTGAGGGAGAAAAACCACAGAGGTAAAGTACCATTTTCACTGCATCATATCAAGAGAAGATACTACTGATGTGACTTGTTGATGTACACCTTAATCAATCAGGTGAATAGAATGTTTGTCAGGTTTTTCCACTGTAAAGTTAATTTTTTTCTCCCTTCTTGTACTGCTCTTTTGGGAGGAAGTCACTATATATGGCTCAAACTTAGAGGGCAGGGAGTTATGCTCCACCTCTTTAAGAGTGGAATATCTACATACATTATTTGGAAGTCTTCTGCACAGGAGATTTGTGTATTTCGCTATTTGCCTATCTAGTCAATTATTTATTTATGTCAGTATGTTCTTTTGGATATTTATTTAATACTTTGGGTATAGTCCAGTATCAGTTCTTTTCTTTTTTTTTTTACTCCAGTTTTTCCAGCTTTAATCATGATGGACTCTTTCGCTTAGCTCCTGTGTCTCTTTGGCATGCCTCATAATTTTGATTTACAAGTACTTCCTTACTTTCTGGCATGACAAAATGCTCCAGTCTCATATTGTATGTTCTCTGCCTCTGTCTACAATCAGCAATTTATTTTTTTTAAAAAACCCTCAAGGTCTGGGTTCTGGTTAAATTCGTTGCTACTTGGTTGTAATTTACTTGTAGGCCCTGTCAGTGAACAGAGCTAAGAATATACGTATGTATACTAGCCTATGTCTATACACATAACTAAAAGTAATTCTCTATCTATGCATCTGTATCTATATCAAGCCTAACCATGAGTCAATACTGATTTCTCCGTATCTACTCCAGCACAACGTGGTCCATTCTGGCTTTCCCCCTTTGCTCATCTGTAACCTTCCACTCCAACATTGAGAAACTTGGCTTCTACTATCTACTACTATGTAAACTATCTATTTACCTGACAAAACAAGTAAAACCTCCATTTACTTGTTTGTTCAATCCCAGTAAACATGTACAGCAGCTTCAGAATTGTTAATCTGTATCTCCATGAGACTTTACCAACAGAATACGGTATTTATGTACCTTTCTTTTTGTCCAGAGTAACTCAGGTGAGTACTGTTATTCTCTTCACTTACAATGAGATTATGGCATACATTTGTAATAGAGTTAGATGTTTTGTTTTGTTTGGTTTTTGAGAGAGAGTCTTGCTCTCTCATCCAGGCTGGAGTACGGTGGCATAATCTCGGCTCACTGCAACCTCCGCCTCCCGGTTCAAGAGATTCTCCTGCCTCAGCCTCCCGAGTAGCTGGAATTACAGGTGCTGCCACCATGCCTGGCTAATATTTTGTGTTTTTAGTAGAGACAGCATTTCTCCATGTTGGCCAGCCTGGTCTCAAACTCCTGACCTCAGGTGATCTTCCCGCCTCGGCCTCCCAAAGTGCTGGGATTACAGAGTTAGATGGTTTCATTGCAGTTTGAATTCCATTCTGATATCCCTCAGTCTCCTGGTTGGTTTTTTAAAAATTGTGCATATTGAAGTTCATTGTGTAACATATTTAAGCAAATACATAGCATAATGTCCTTTTATACAGTATGATACAGATTAGTTCCACCATCCTAAAACATCCCCTGTGTTTCCATTACTCAAACAGTACCACTTATGTAAGCCCTTGCAATCCACTGGATCAGTTTTTGTTCTTATAGTTTTGCATTTTTTCAGTATGTCATATAAATGAAATCTTGTAGTATATGGCCTTGTTAATTTGGTTTCTTTTACTTTTAAGTAAAAAGAAGTGCATTTAAGAATCATTGATATTGCTGTGTGTAGATTAATAGCCTATTTATTATCTGTATCTCGGAAGAGTATAGAGATACCACAGTTTGTTTATCCATTCACCTATTGTTTCCTTTGATTTCTTGGTGATAATGAATAAAGCTGCTATAAACTTTCTTGTACAGGTTTTTGTGTGAACAAAAATTTTGAAGTCAGTGGGGCAAATACCTGGGGATATGATTGTTGAATTGAATAGTAAGTGTAAATTTAATGTTATAAGATACCACAAAACCGTCTTCCAAAGTGATTACATTTCCACCATTTATATTTGCTAAGGCAAAGAATGAGTTTCTCAAGTCTATTCCGTTGATCTATGTATTCATGCTTTCACCAATGCTATGCTTTTATGATTATCGTATCTTTGTAGTAAGTTTTCAAATTAGGCAGTGCAAGCCTTCTAACTTTATTCTTCTTCTTCAGTATCATGTTGGCTATTTTGGGGTTTTTTTGCCTTTCCATATAAAGGTTAGAATCAGTTTGCCAATATCAAAATGAATGGTTTGCTGGAATATTGACTGGGATTTTGTTGAATGAATAGATGAAGTTGGAATATTTGAAATATTAACAATTTTGAGTTTTGCTATCCATGAGCATGGACATTCCATTTACTTAAATCTTTGATTTTTAAAAAAATCAGTATTTTGTATTGTTCACATATATATGCTATACGGATTCTGCTGATTTTATATCTATGGATTGCTGAATTGTATAGTAAGTATATTATAAACTTTAAAAGTATGTTATACTATAATTTGCTTCAAAAAACTGCTAAAGTTAGTTTGCTAAAGTATAGTATACTTTATACTTTAGCAAACTTTTTAAAGTATGCTAAAATCTTAATATATACATATATCATTTATAATAACATAGAAAAATAAAGTATATATGTTTTTAATTTTAAATTTTATTTATTCATTGTTGGTATAAGAGGAAGTTATTGTTTTGCACATTTCTTTGTAACCTGTGCCCTTGATTGATAAGTTTATATATTAGCTCCAAGAGGTATTTTGTTAGCTTGACCACCCCAACTCCTGCCATAGGTTCTTTGGGGTTTCTCTATAGACATTTATGTTATCAGTAAATAATAATAGCTTTGTTTAATCCTTTCCAATTTGTGTAACTTTTAGTTATTTATCTTAACTTATTACACTAACTAGTACTTCCAGTGCAATGTTTCCTAGGAGTGGTAAGAGAGGATAAGGGAGGAAGCATTTTGTCTCTCACCATTAAGTATGACATTAGCTGTAATTTTCTTTCTTGTTGTTTGTTTTTTAACAGGGGTCTCACTCTGTCTCCCAGGCTGGAGTGCAGTGGTGTTATTACAGCTCCTTGAAGCCTCGAACTTCTGGGATCAAGCAATCCTCCTGGCTCTGCTTCCCAAATAGGTGGGACTATAGGCGGATGCCACCACATCCAGCTAATTTAAAAAAAAAATTCTGTAGGGACAAGATCTCGCTTTGTTGCTCAAGCTGATGTTGAACTCCAAGACTCAAGTGATCCACCTCAGCCTCCCAAAGTGCTGGGGTTACAGGCATGGACCATCATACCTGGTAGCTGAAAGCTTTTCATACTTATCCTTTATTAGGTTAAGATAGTTCCCTTCTACTACTAGGTTTTTGAGAATTTTTATCACGAGCGAGTATTGCATGTTATTGATCAATTTCTGCACCTATTGATATGATTATGTTATTTTTCTTCTTAGGCCTGTTAACATGGCAAAATAAATTGATTAACTTATAAAGGTTAAACCAATTTTGCATTCTTGAATAGACCCCATGGGGCATGGTGTATAATTATTTTTATACATTGTTGGATTTAATTTGCTAATATTTTTTGAAGATTTTTATGGCTATGTTCATGAGCAATAATTGTCTGTTGTTTTTTTTTTTTTCCCGAACAACCTTTTTTTTTTTTTTTGGTTTTAGTTCTTTCCTCTATATTTTCTGGAAAAAAAAATGTTTAGGATTAGAATTATTTATTTCTTAAATGCATAGATGATTTCTGTCTTAGTCCATTTTGTACTACCATAACAAAATACCTGGGACTAAGTAATTTATAAAAAATAAAAAATTATTTTCTCACAGTTCTGGAGGCTGGGAAGTCCAAGATCAAGTCACCTGCAGGTTTATTTGTCTGCTGAGTATTTGGTCTCTGATTGCAGGATGGTGCCTTAAATGCTGCGTACTCTAGATGGGGTAATGTTGTGTCCTCACATGGCAGAAGGTGAAAGGGCAACAGGGACAAACTCTCTCTATCAAGCCCTTTGTAAGGGCAGCTAATCCCATTCTGAAGGGTTTCACTCTCATGACTTAATCACCTTTTGAAGATCACATCTTTTAATACTGCTGCATTGGTCATTACATTTCTACATGAATTTTAGAAGGGGGACAAGTGCTAAAATCACATTAAGTTCACCAGTTAAATAGTCTAAGCCTGGTACTCCTTTTTGGAACATTTTGTTACTAATTCAATTTGTTTGATAGGTATAGGTTTGTTCAGGTTATCTGTTTCTCTGTGAGTAAATTTTGGTGGTATGTGTCTTTCAAGGAATTCGTCTGTTTTATCTAAGTTGCTGAATTTATGAGCATAGGATTGTTTATGGTATTCTTTTATCATCCTTAATGTTCTAGGAACTGTAGTGATGACCCTCCTCTTTTATTTCTGATAGTGACACTTCATATCTTTGCTCTCTCTCTTTTATTGGTTGGCTTTGATTGCTAGAGTTTTATCAATTGTATTCATCCTTTGTCTGGCTGCTTCATATATTTTCTCTTTGTATTTAGTTTTCTGCAGTTTGAATATGATATGGCTAGGGGTGTGTGTGTGTGCAGGCATTTGTGTGTGTATTTATCTTGCTTGGTGTTCTCTGAGCTGTTTTGATCTATGGTTTGGTGTTTGTAACTATTTTTAGAAAATTTTAAGCTATTATTTCTTCAAATATATCTTTTGACACATTCTCTCTTTCTTCTTCTAGTATTCCAATTTTTTATATGTTATATGGTCTCATATTGTCCCACAATTCTTGGATGCCACTTTTTGCCATTTATTTCTATTTGCATTTTAGTTTGGGAAATTTATATAAACCTGTCTTCAAGGTCACTGATTTCTTCCCCAGCCTTGTCAAGTCTACTCAACGAATTCCTAAAAGGAGTTTTTGTTTTCTGTGTTTTTGCTTGTTTGCTTTGGTTCTAGAATATTTCTTTGATATTTTCCAATGGTTACCATCTTTGTTCTGATACTACCCACTTGATTTTGCATTCTGCCCTCCTTTTCCATTAGAACCTTAACATATTAACCATAGTTATTTTAAATTCTGTCTGATAATTTCGACATTGTGTCATATCTGAGTTTGTATCTGCCAATTACTTTCTCTGTTTACACTGTATTCTTTTTGCCTTTTGAAATGCCGTTACATTTTTTCCTGGAAGCCAGACATGTCGCACAGGGTGGTAAATATTGAGTTAAACAGACCTTTAGTGTGTGGATTTATTGTAATGTGGCCAAGAGTTGGATTGTATTTGGTATTTGTTGTGTCTATGAGCACAAGAGGTTCAAATTCCTCCATTGACTGTTTTTGTTTGTTTGTTTTTTGTCTTCCCTTTTGGCTTCAGGGTTTCCCTTTGTGCTGTTTCTTAGAGAAAGTCTGTCTCTTGCTCCTCTCCCAACTGGACTTCACTGTTTCTGTTCCTGGAGGCTTATTATTATGGTAGTTATGTCACGTGGGGGAGGAAAAGCTTTCTATAATCCTCTGATTAGATCCTAGTCTCTGGAGTGCATTGTGAACCTGTGCCTAGGAGATGTGGCCCTCACGAGTGTTTCTGTTCTTTCTCTAGTGGTAGAGCTTTTTCTACTTTCATACTTCTAATCCTTCACCCACTGCAGTGATCCTCTAGTAACTCTGGTCTGTGTCCTTAAGTTCTTCTCCCCTGTACATTTACTTTTTTACATTTTTCTTTAAGTGGCAAATGGAGGCTGTGGCAGAGAAATTTTCCCTTCATCAAGCTTGAATGGGATTTCTTTGGTGCCAGCGGGAGACATCAGACCTCAGAGACTAGGCCTTTTGTTTCCTAAGGGAGAAAGGATTTGACAATGGCTACTCTTCCCCTCTCGATGCTAGGGTCTTGTGTGTATGGAAGGTGTTGGAACTGAGGGGCTTTCTTAGGATTCTTAATCCTCTGAATCAAGCCTCCAATAATCCATCAGAATTTCTAATTTAATGTTTCTTATGGCTTATATGGCATCTTCCCAGTGACTTCTGTTCGAGGTAAGTAAGTGCCTGATTTTTGTCCTTGGAGAGGCCTGTTTCTCTACATTTGGGATACTGGTTTGCCCTGCAATCTCAGTTATCTGAGGTGTCCAAAAAAGGTGTTAATACTCAGCTCGTTCAGCTTTTTCTTGATGTAAGGCTAGTAATGATGGAATTCAAGGTCTTTATACCTCTGAGCTGAAACTGAAGTCCCTGCAATGCAGTTTTAATAAATTATGGCATCTTATTTTTAAATTATGAGTCAGTGGCAACTTGTCTCTTCATTCTGATTCTACTCTCCTTTAAGGTTCAAATATTCATTATCCTCAATTACAGTATATAACATCCATCAAACATTTACCCAAGTCATTGTACTAGTTATTTATTATTGTTTAGGTTGAGAATTAAAATGGGTTTAGAGATTACTTCCCCATTTCCTTTCATGTTAGAGACTAGGATATTGATATTGATTGTATGACCCGCTAAAGTTCATTCAGAATTTATGATATAACTGAGGATTCTGGCTCATTTCTGGGTCTACAAAATGTAGGAATTAGCAATAAACACATGACCTGACATTTCTATTTATCCCCAATAGCTGTAATTTGTTTTTTTTTTTTTTTTTTTTTTTTGACAGAGTCTTGCTCTGTCACCCAGGCTGAAGTGCAGTGGCACGATCTCGGCTCACTGCAAGCTCCACCTCCTCAGTTCATGCCATTCTCCTGCCTCAGCCCTCAGCCTCCTGAGTAGCTGGGACTACAGGCGCCCACCACCGCGCCCGGCTAATTTTTTTGTATTTTTAGTAGAGACAGGGTTTCACCGTGGTCTCGATCTCCTGACCTCGAGATCCGCCCGTCTCGGCCTCCCAAAGTGCTCAGATTACAGGTGTGAGCCAACGCGCCCAGCTAGCAGCTGTAATTTTAATCAAATTTATGTTTAACTCCTTTATCAGCTTTTTATTGAACATAGTATTTGTTTTAATAATGATATCTCACATTCAGATGAAAACACTTTATATCTTGTATTTTAGACACCTATTATAACCTAAATCATTATTATTTTCAATTAGTTTCTATTCTTATTTCAATGAATTTTGAATTCCTGCTGTAGTTCAAAAAGGTACATGATTTATCCAAGCACATGAGGCTTAAATGGAGGAAAAAAATAAGGACAAAAATGCAGTTCTTATTGTTTTAAACCTCAAATAGACTACTCTCCACTTGAGAAGCCAGCTGCTTTCAGCATGATGATGACCACTTCATGTAACTGCCTACGCTATTTTTAGTACAAAAGAATGCACACCTGCTTTGCAGCTTTATAAAGCATGCTTCTCAGGGTAGCCTTCTTCACAAAGGGAGTGCTCAAAAATGTTACCCATCAATCAAGAATTCCCTTCATTTGCAGCTACTTTGTTAAAGGCTACCACTGCTAAAGGCAAAGCAATAGAAATGAACAGGAACATATTTTGTAATACTGAAAGTTATTGAACCATCTTTGAGTAGCAGGTGAATATTTATTTGAATCATACATGTGTATTACACTTTTTGTTACACAGTTTGTATATAATTACACGTCTTTTTTGCTCTCCTTATGTACCATTTGCTCTTCTACTGTAAGTTTTCTATCTCTATTGTGAATTATGGTTAATCGTGAACAAAGGCAATGACCTTCCTTGTCTGGAAACACTTTAAGGAAAGATATTATGTTGTATACTTCATTGTATCCATAGAGTTTAACGAACTGGCTCAGTCAGCATAGATACTTACTAGTGCTATGACTTTGAGAAAATGTGCTGGTTTGTATTATGTCTAGCAGATTCTGCGGATGGGTTTTAATCCTCAAAAAGATTATTCCAGCAGTCCGAGACTTTTCAACCTTAAATGTTACATTTATTTTCTGCTCAGGTAAATCCTGGTGAGTAGGGGGGAAAAGTATGAAAAATTAAACATTCCACTTTCTTACATACCTATTGCAAAGAGTTAAGGGAGTTAAGATAAACTTACCAGAGCACATATTCAAAGAACCCTGATTAGGTTTTCTTTATTCTACATCAGCTATTTCCCCCTCCAACTCAAACTATCCCTTTCTTAATCCGCTGTCATCTGATACAATACTGCAAATAAGTAATATTATTAGTCTAATTTCCCCGTTTGCTCTTCAAATTATGTATGTGACCACTTTAGCTGCACACTCCCCCTACTGGCCTGGCATGGAATGGCATATTGTAGAACTGAGGTTTTCATAGCAATTCAGAGGGTAAGAACACCCAGACGTCACAGTGTCATCTGCAGAACACCGTGGAATATTCCCCTGCTAAATTCTATTATAGGAATTAAAATAATTTCGCTTGCTTCTAATACTTTTGCATGCACATGTAAAAAGAGTTGCTATACATAATTTTTAAAGAAATTATGTTCCCAAAGTTTTGCCATTAACATGTAATTATTACTTTCTTATTCAGGGTTTTTTGGCCACTTTTGTAATATGTTGCACATTTTGACCAAACTATATAATAATCGTCTAAGTCTACTCATTTTGGGGATCTTTATGTAAGAATACTTGCAACTGGCCGGGTGCTGTGGCTCACGCACGCCTGTAATCCCACCATTTTGGGAGGCTGGGGCAGGTGGATAGCTTGAACCCAGTTTGAGACCAGCTTGGACAACGTGGCTAAACCTTGTCTCTACCAAAAAATACAACAACAAAAAAAGTTAGCCGGACATGGTGGTGCACGCCTGTGGTCCAAGCTACTTTGGAGGCTGACGCAGGAGGGCGGGAGGATTGCTTGAGCCCAGGAGGTCAAGGCTGCTGTGAGCTGAGATCACACCACTGCACTCCAGGCCATGCAAATAGAGCAAGACCCTGTCTAAAAAATAAAAAATACTTGCAACAGCTCTTTAACTCAATATTTATGTATTTAGCACTGGAGAGTAATTTTTTATACACACACATAAATAATAAACAAACAACTTTACATGAATGTAAATGATATATTCTTGTAAGGATTTTTAAAGCAGCCTTTTTGTTTTTATTATTCTCTTTGTTTCCCCTTTTCTCCTCTTACCTTTCTTATCCTCATTATAGAAAGTAACCCATGTTAATAATAACTTTGAATATTTGATTTCAATGGATTACTATGGGTTGGAGTATGTCCACTAAAACATATGTTGAAGTAATAACTCCTGGAACCTGTGAATTTGACTTTATCGGGAAATAGGATCTTTGTTAATGTAATCAAATTAAGATACAGTCAAGCTGGATTAGTGTCGGGCCTAATACAATAACTGGTGCCCTTATAAGAAGTTGGAAATTCGAACACAGACACATGGGCCATGTGGAAATGGAGGTAGAAAATGGAATGATGCATCTATTGAACATAATGGCAAAACCCGCCATTACTTTTGCACCAATCTACTACAAGCCAAGGAAAAGGATTGCCAGCAACTACCAGAATCAAGAGAGAGGCACAAAAGAATTTTCCCCTAGAGCCTTGTAAGAGAGCACCACCTTGCCAAAACCATGGTTTAAGACTTTTCACCGTCATAAACTGTGGAGAGAATACATTTCTGTTTTTTTTAGCCAAGTGTGTGGGTACTTTGTTAGAGCAATGCTAGGGAACTAATGCACAGCTATTTTAAGAGTAGGGTCCCAAAGGAGGTACTCTTGCCTTATTTCCTGATTTGTAATGGTGATTATTTCAGTGACTATTATTTAGTATATATTTGTTGTTAGTTTTTAATAAGAAGCCTACTGTAAGTAGTTACCTTTTATTCTTGTTTTACATAGTACTTTTATTAATAAGGCTCTGGTTTTTATCAACTGCTTTTTTGGCACTTATTGATATGACTATGAGGCTTTCCTACTCTCTTTTTTGATAGAGTTAATAATGTTGATTTTTTAATAATAATCTATCCATCCTTGCATTCCCAGAATAAATGCTACTTAAACATAATGTGCTATTCTTCTGACTCTAGTTTCTGAGATTTTATTTTGAATGCTTCATCTCTATCACTAAGTGAAATTGGGCTATATTTTTACCTGTCATTGTCATGGTTGATATTAAAGTGTTGGTAGCTTCATAAAATACACTGGGAGTTTTTCATCTTTTTCTATTCACCTGAAATACTTATGATTACTTTGAAATTAACTATTTTTCACCTTAAAATAATATCACCTGTAAACACCTCTGGTTCTTGTGACCTTTAAAAATGTTAATTTGGAAAAATTTAATCTTTTATTAAGGCATAAAGTATTATATAATGTACCTCTTCATACCCACCACCCAGCTTTAACTCAAGTAGGAGTTTTAGTTCACAGGGAACTTCAAACACCAATGATGGTTTTTGAGAGTTTTTAACATAAATGTTATGATGGCAATGAGTTTCAATTGCTTTTCAAAAGCTAGACATTTTGCTCAAAGATAAAGTTGAATTAATCTGTAACTTTCTTAAGTAAGTTCATCAAACATTAATCAATAGTAGTACAATGCCACACCTTCCCTTTGGAGGGTGGGGACAAAAGTCTTGAATTGGACTCAAATCCTGGCTTCCTAGATTGCCAATCTTTGAGTCTCAGTTTCCTCGTATGTAAAGCTGAGATAACAGTAGTGATTACTTAATCCAGTCTGTCACTGATGGACATTTGGGTTGATTCCAAGTCTTTGCTATTGTGAATAGTGCCGCTGACGAGTTAATGAGTGCAGCACACCAGCATGGCACAAGTATACATATGTAACAAACCTGCACGTTATGTACATGTACCCTAGAACTTAAAGTATAAAAAAAAAAAAAAAAAAAAAAAAAGAAGTGGAACGTAAATGAGACATAGACTAGCAGAGTTTCATTAACTTTCCAACTATTAGTTCATATGTATAAGAAGTTTATGTGCCAGGAAAGGTACAAAGAGCCTTTCCTATTTTTTTTTTTTTTTTCGTTTCCTGTCACCAGATTCCTGTGAAGTAGGAATTAGTAACCACATGATACAAATAAAGAAACTGTTACACAAGAGGATAAGCCACTGGCTATACTATACCTTCTTATCTGTTCACAAGCAGAAAATGGCAGAGCTTCAATTTGAATCCAGGTCTGTCCATGCTTATACTCTAAATTGTTATGTCAGGTTGCCTTTCTTTTAAGAAGATTGTCATTCATACAACAGTTGCTAAATTTTGTTGCAATAAATAAAATAAAAGCAGGTTATTTTATTTTAAAAAATTGCTTCTTCAAAAGCTCTGTCAGAAAAAAGTAGAGACTACGTAAAGGTAAAATCATAGGTTAAATTATCCTTTAGGGAGTGGTGAATTTAAAAAAAAAAATTAAAATTAAACCTTGCATTCTCAGACCTCCCAGTAAGTCAAATACACTTGAAATAGTTATGCTGTATGGTAAAGTAGAAAATACAATAAATAATACATTTCTGAGTTGGAAAAAAAAATAAATAATAGCGATTACTTCCTAGGATGGCTGTGAAAAATAAATTAGATATTACATATGAGACATTTATGGTAGATACTGTGCGGCACCATCCAGATACTTCAGGACTGAGGGACTCATTCTTACAGCTGCTGAGAGTTGGCTGGTGGTAGCTCACAACTGAGTCCCTTCATGGGATCGCCCTCAGCTGAAGGGAACTGCTTTGAACAAGGTTATGCCCCGTCTTAAGGACAGTACAAGGCCAAAAATTGTGATTCGGTCTAGTCTTCTTGGCTCAGTTTAGGATAACTCTGAAGGGCCATCCAACTTCCAAGCTCCTCATGGCATTGGATGAAGCCTCTGTTGCAGCTACTGTACCCAACTTCTCTTGCTGTCTAGTCCCGTTTCCCTCCCTCTCTCTCAGGAGTTAGTAACAAGAGAATGACTGATAAGACTACTGCATTCCAAGTAACCCAAGAGTATGTTTCCAAGACTGCATAGCCTAAGAAAATGTTTAGAATACCATCTGGTAAATATTCAGTAAATGCTAACTGTTATTACAAACTACTATCATTATTATTATCATAGATCTCAGTGCTATTTTTTTCCAGCTAACCTCATAAAGTCAGCCCCATGGTGCAGGGTTGGGGTTCAATTACTTTTTTTCCACTGGAATCACATTTGTTTCACGCTGGTGCTTATATTCTGACTCTGCAAAGATTGATGGTATAAGAAGCTTTACAGCTCCTAGCATAGAGGATTTTTCCGCCTAAGAAAAATGGCATCTACTATGCAACATCATTGAATACCACCAAGACGCAGTAGAAGTGAGTATTTGTGTTTTGTAATCTAAAGCTCAGTATGTTGTAGGCTACTTTGGTGTAAACTGACAGACAAAACATGTTAAAGCCAAAAGTTAAAGGAAAAAAAGAAAATGAACTTAAAATGTGAGAAAATATTCATTAACATTTTCTATAATTCTGGATTTTTGTCAGGAACCTTCTTAATCCAGCTTGTAGGAACCTACATTGAAATCTGTGTGTGTGTCCGAGGTGTAATGTACATCTATGTGGGTAAGTGCAGACTACTTGAAATATATAAGCAGATATATTTCATTCAACATATGTACATCAAGGAAGGGAAACAATCAATTATGTGGTGGTTGTGGTTAATTGAAGATGAGTGTTGGCGCCTAAATTTGGTATGGGGGGATGGAGTATTTTTATTTGCTTGATATTTTTTCCCTAAGAAAATAGATTTAACATCCATCCCAAACATTCTGAATAGTAATTCACAGAAGTATCAGAAAAACCTGATAGACTAACAAATTGACATCTATGTGATTTTTTATTTTACTATTCTTATTCTATTTAATTTTTGAATTTAATCTCATCAAATTAAGGCATATCATTCACTTATTCTTTGGTCAGTGATCAGTGTATTTTGTCTACAATTATTTGTACTGAAAGAAAATTTACAATACACATGAGAACATTTTATTACATCCTTCTGAAAGATCATTATTAAAGTTTGGATTTCCATTTCTCACACTTGTGCTGGAATTAAATGGGTTAGTCATGTCACCAATCAATTAATTCTTTTAATATTCCTTTCAAGAATCTCTGGAATCCTGAGCAATGCTGAAGGACAAGGGAGACTGATACGGCAACAGGTTATATACTGACCCAAAAAAACACCACATTTTCTTTTCGTATTGAGCATTTCAAGGGGAAAAAATAAAGTCAGTGCTTAATTATATAAACTAAATGTGTAGAGACGATGAGCCCAATGGAGAACAAGATCTCTAATCTCTACAAAAAAAATTGGATGATATGAGAAATGAAGTGCCAAGGTTAAACATACTGCTGAAATAGTACAAGTTTATTATCTTTTTGCAAGCAATTTCATAAAATTACTCAGATTTTTTAAAAAACACTAAAGGTCTAGTAATACTGCAGTACAGAAATGCTGTTCTTAGGCTTCACAGGCAATGAGAATTCCAATATAAGGCAGGTTGATAAGCATCATGTCTGACTTTTGAGGCAAATTTAAATTTCTAAGAGGAAAAAAAGTTGAATAAATTATTCCAAAACATTAGACTTATTTCCAAGGCAGCTGTTTTATTTCATGAATTGTGTAGTTGGGCTCTGAAGACACAACAGAGCTATCTCCATTGATAGATTGGCTTGAAATTTGGTTGGCTACAATTTGAAATTTGATTGGCAACAGTCATGTTCCAATTTGGGCACCTTCAAATAAAGAGAAAGCAGTCCAGAGGAAGGAATTAAAATAAAGTTGGCAATAAAATACAGTGGTATTAGAGACTACTAGACTGGTAAGTAGGATTAATCTCAAGGCTGGAGAATTATTTAAAAATATACTATGACATGTGCCAAACTAGAAATTGGAGAATCAACAGTGGTGCCCTCTACAACTCTGATTTTGAAACCAGAACTATAAAACTATTGAACTGCTACATCAAGATACAGCACGATTCACATTTTTCTCAAAAGCAGTCCAAAATTGGACTTCAATTTTTCCTCCAGATACATATCTTCCTGCAGGACCATGATCCTTTTCTTTTCTTTTCTTTTCTTTTTTCTTTTCTTTTCTTTCTTTCTCTTTCTTCTTTCCTTTTATTCTTCTGCTCTTTCTCTCATTCTTTCTTCTTTTTCATTTAGTTTTATTCAACAGGATTTGAAATGGCCATAAGAATAATTCTGTTCCATGTTGTTTGCTTTTTTTTTTTAAATCTGGATGGCCTCTAATCAGAGTGGTAAATGGCATATTATAATTTGAAGTCAGCAAATATTCAGTAATCACTTGTTATAAATTAGGAGAAAGTGAAAGTCTGATATTTATAAGGTAGCTAGTTCATATGTAACCTATCCCAGGAAATTCCACATAGATCATATCAATTACTCCTCACAACGACCCTAGGAGATCTGTATATGAGTCCTCATTTTGACAGTTAAGAAAAACGAAGTTCAGAGAGTCACAACCTAAGAAGCAGGAACCACTTTTAGTGTGGCATAATATAAGCACCCAACCCCAATCCTACTCAGAAAATTTGTATACTTGTTGGGGAGAAGAGATACAAACATATGAAAATTTTAAAATATGGCAGAGTAGACACTTTATTGACAGAGAGTGTTTAGCATATTTTCTGACATATAGTCATTCTATCACATTTGGAAGAAACAGGATTTGACAAAGAACTGTCCTAGTATTCAGGAAAGATATAATGGACAGATTAGGATTTAAATTCTACAAAGGGTCTTTGAAAACTTAGTGGAACATATCGAAACAGAAAGGATGTGAAACGCATCGGCAATGGTAGAACTCCATTTGCAGGTGTGCAAAGATCCATCCATAAGTGGATCATCAAAGGTGGGTTAGGAAGAAAACAGTCTATTAGTATGATTGTAAAAGTTTAGTGGGAGAAAAATTAGCATTAAGATTAAAGTTAGGCTGGATGCGTGGCTCACGCCTGTAACCCCAACACTTTGGGAGGCCGAGGCGGGTGGATTGCCTGAGGACAGGAGTTCGAGACAAGTCTGGCCAATATGGTGAAATCCCATCTCTACTAAAAATAGAAAAAATAAGTACCAAAAAATTAGCCAGGCATGGTGGCACGCACCTGTAATCCCAGCTACTCGGGAGGCAGAGGCAGGGGAATTGCTTGAACCAGGGAGGTGGAGATTGCGCCACTGCACTCCAGCCTAGGAGACAGAGTGAGACTCTGTCTCAAAAAAAAAAAAAAAAAATTAAAGTTAGTCCATATATGCTATATTTCAGCTTATGTTATCAATTTAATTAGCATGTAAAATATTTATTGACGAATTAACAAAGGTCTTCTATTAATCTGACATGGTAAAACAGAAGGGAAGGAACAATCATAGACATGAGAAAAGAGACACTGTGGGTGATGCAAATTAAAATTTTATAAACAAGGTATTTTTTCTGTGGATTTAATATTAGGAGATTTTTGAAACTGGTTATTATACATCTATCTTACCTCCTATATTAGTTTCATTTCGTTATTGTTACCAATTTCCATAAACTTGGTATCTTCCAACAACACAAATGTATAATAGTACATTTTTGGAGCCCAGAATTTCAAAGTCGTTCTCAGGAAACCAAACTCAAGGTATTCACTGGGCTGTGTTTCTTTCTGGGGACTCCAGGGGGATTTCATTTCCTTGAATCTTCTAGCTTCTAGAGGCTACCTGCATTCCTTGGCTTATGACCCCCTTCTGGAATCTCATCACTCTGACCTCTGCTTCCCTCATCACATCTTCTTTTCTGACTCTGATTCTCTTTCCTCCTTCTTTCACTTGTAAGGACCCCTGAGATTACATGGAGTCCATCTAGATAGTTTAGTATAAATCTTCTTAGCTCGAGATATTTAATTCAATTACCTCTGCAAAGTCCCTTTTGTCATGTAAAGAAATATATTTATAGGTTTCTGAGATTAGGACGTGGATGTCTTTAGGTGGTGGTTATTTTGTCTATAACACCGATACATGACAAAAACACCACTTTAGATCCATCCATCCATCCATTACAAATGGGGAAATGCAGCATAAATGTAGATGTATATTGACTATCCATATCTCTTTGTAACTTTGAGCATCCGTTAAACCCTCTGAGCTTCAACACCATCATTTAGAAAACGGAAATATTTACTCACTTCTAAGTTCTGTCATGGACATTAATAAGATAGTATAGATGAAAATATCTGGAGCAACATATGTTACAAAATATTAACTAAAATAGCAATAACAACAATGATGGCATTCTGTGGTGAGTGCCAAAATATTTAATAAGCAGTAGTTATACTGAAGTGTATAATATAGGCCAAGTGGCAAACTGAAACATTTTTATTGATTCAAAGAGAACTACTTTGCAATAGTAAAAGCATTACTAAGAATAATGAGTCTATTTATTCAAGTATCTTATCAGTTCTGACTCCACTTCACTGATGAACATTCTCAACTTCCTTTTCAGTATTTTCAATACAGAGAGTGAGTTTAGTGTGCCCAAATATTTCCAGAGTTAAATCATCAGTAATTTCAGGCTAATCCTGGAATTTGTATACTCAATGCCAGTCTTTGAAGGATGGTTTTGGGTAAGTACAGTTTGCTTTTAGTTCAGGCAGATCCTCTTAAAATTACACCATATCAATGTGGAAGATGTTTCGGAACTTAGATGTATCCTGAGGTTTATATTCAAAGACAGACACAGATCCTTGCAACATAATTCATACTTATAAATCCTTGAATATCTTCAAAAATGCTAACATAATTCCCACCAAATACTTCTAAGATTCTTCAGAATGTGTTATTTATTTGAGCTCAAGGCAAATCTGTAATGAGAAATAAATGGAGTCTACAGATGTTATCTGTTCCATCCACGTACCCAATTTGCATCTGCATATCTGCATACCTGCATTCTGTGAATAAATAAGCACTGCTCTCCATTATTCTTGCGTATTCTTTTAAACTTAAAGCTTCAAGTTTATTATGTCCAGTCATCTTGGCATGTCAGCAAGGAAGTAAAATCTTGTGTCACTGGGAGTTCAATAAATTGGATCTTTCAGAAACTTTGAGTTCCCCAAAGACCTTTTTAAAGAAAGTACCATAGGATTCAGAATGTGAATAGGAAAAAAGATTATTGAGATTTAGGAGAACAGCAAAACCTAATCGAAGAAGAATAAGAATCACAACAAAATGATACAGAAGCTGACAGACAAAATAGCCAGTATATAAAAAAGAATTTAACTGATCTGGTACAGCTGAAAAACACACTATAAGAATTTCAGAATACAATCACAAGTATTAACAGCAGAATAGAGCAAGGTGAAGAAAGAATCTTGGAACTTGAAGACTGGCTCTCTGAAATAAGACAGACAAAAATAAAGAAAAGGAACGAAAAGGAATGGACAAAACTTCCAAGAAATATGGGATTATGTATAGAGGCCAAATCTATGAATTGGTGGCATCCCTGAAAGAAACAGAGAGAAAGAAAACAACTTGGAAAACACATTTCAGGATATCATCCATGAAAACTTTCTTAACCTCACTAGAGAGGCCAGCAACCAAATTCAGGAAATACAGAGAACCCCCACAAGATTCAACATAAAAGGATCATCCTCAAGACACATAATCATCAGATTTTCCAAAGACAAAATCAAAGGATGTTACAGGCAGCTAGAGAGAAAGGGTGGGTCACTTACAAAGGGAACTTCATCAGGCCCAAATTGGAACTCTCAGCAGAAACCCTATAAGCCAGAGGAGATTGAAAGCCTACGTTCAACATTCTTAAAGAAAAAAATATTCAAGCAAGAATTTTGTATCCAGCTAAACTAAGTTTCTTCAGTGAAGAAGAAATAAGATTATTTTCAGAGAAGCAAATGACGAGGGAGTTCAATACCACCAGATCTGCCTTACAAGAGATCTTGAAAGGAGAACTAAATATGTAAAGGAAATGCCATTACCAGGATGTATTAGTCCATTTTTCACACAGCTACAAAGA
The DNA here is from genome assembly GCF_000951045.1 of Mandrillus leucophaeus. Classification (NCBI taxonomy): domain Eukaryota; kingdom Metazoa; phylum Chordata; class Mammalia; order Primates; family Cercopithecidae; genus Mandrillus; species Mandrillus leucophaeus. Next base: position 525,380 of record NW_012105464.1, read on the forward strand.
ACTTTAATTAACTCACAGTTCTGCATGGCTGGGGAGGCTTCAGGAAACATAAAATTGGGGTAGAAGGCAAGGGGAAGCCAGCACTTTCTTGACAAGGTGGCAGGAGGAGAGAGAAGAGGGTAGGGAAAACTGGCATTTATAAAACCATCAGATCTTGTGAGAACAGCATGGGGGAAACTACCCCCATGATCCAATCACTTCCCTCCCTTGAAATGTGGGGATTACAGGTCCCTCCCTGGACATGTGGGGATTAAAATTTCATATGATATTTGGGTGGGGACACAGAGCCAAACCATATCACAGGCACTACAACGACACACTTAAATACAAAGACCAGTGACACTATAAAGCAACCACACAAACAAGCTGGCATAATAATCAGCTAAAAACACAATGTCAGGATCAAATCCACACATGTCAATACTAATGTTGAATGTAAACAGTCTAAATGCTCAAATTAAAAGGCACAGAGTGGCAAGCTGAATAATAAAAGCCGGTACGCTGTCTTCAAGCATGCATTCACATGCAATGACGCATAGGCTGAAAACAAAGGGATGGTGAAAAATCTACCAAACAAATGGAAATCAGAAAAAAACATGTATTGAAATCCTGATTTCAGAGCAAACAAACTTCAAACAACAACAACAAAAAGCCAAAGAAGGGCATGACATAATGATAAAGGGTTCAATTCAACGGTAAAACCTGACCATCCTAAATATATATGCCACCAACACAGGAGCACCCAGATTCATAAAGCAAGTTCTTGAAGACCTGCAAAGAGACCTGGACTCCCACACTATAATAGTGAATGAATTCAACACTCCACTGACACTATTAGACTAATCATCGAGGCAGAAAATAAACAAAGATATTCAGGACCTGAACTCAATATTGACCAAAAGGATATGATAGACCTTTTTAGAACTCTCCACCTCAGAACAATACAATATATACTCTTCTCAACACCACATAACAAATACTCTAAAATCTACCATAGAAACAGGCACAAAACAATCTTCAGCAAATGCAAAAGAACCAAAATCATACCAAACACACTCTTGGACCATAGTACCATAGAAATAGAAAGCAAGACAAAAAAAAAAAAAAAAAAACAAAAAAAAAAAAAAAAAAAAAAAAAAAAACTCAAATCCATTCAATTACAACCTGCTCTTGAATAACTTTTGGGTAAATAATGAAATTAAGTAAGATAGCAAGATATTATTTGAAACTAATGAGAACAGAGATACAGCATAGCAGAATCTCTTGGTCAAAGCTAAGACAGTGTTCAGAAGGAAATGTATAGCACTAAACACTCACATCAAAAAGATAGAAAATCAAATTAAAAACCTAATATCAGAACTAAAAGAAGTAGAGAAGCAAGAACAAACCAACCCCAAAGCTAGCAGAAGACAAGAAATAATCAAAATTAGAGTTGAACTGAAAGAAATAGAGACACACACACACATTTAAAAGATCAATAAATCCCAGAATTGTTTTCTTCGAAAAAAATTAATAAGATAAGTCATTAGCTAGACTAATAAAAGAAGATCCAAATAAACACTCTCAGAAATGAGAAATGGAATTTTGCCACTGAATCCACAGAAACACAAACAATGACCAGAGATTCCTATGAACATCTTTATGTACACAAACTAGAAAACCTAGAAGAGCTGGATTAATTCCTGGACAGATACACACTCCCAAGACTGAACCAGGAAGAAATTGAATCCCTGAACAGACCAATAATGATCTCTGAAATTTAATCAATAATAAATAGTCTATGAACTAAAAAAAGCAGAGGACCAGATGAATTCACAGCCGATTCCTGCCAGGTGTACAAAGAGCTGGTACCATTCCTATAGACACTATTCCACAATCTTGAGTATGAGAAACTCCTCCCCAACTCATTCTAAAAGGCCAGCATCATCCTGATACCAAAACCTGGCAGAGACACACACACACAGAAGAAAACTTCAGGCCAATATCCTTGATGAACACTGATGCAAAAATCCTCAACAAAATACTTACAATCCAAATCCAGTAGCACATCAAAAAACTCATTCAGCATGATCAAGCAGGCTTTATTCCTGGGATGCAAGGTTGGTTCAGCATAAGCAAATCAATAAATGTGATTCATCACATAAATAGAACTAAAGACAAAAACCACATGATTATCTCAATAGATGTAGAAATGACTTTCAATGAAATTCAACACCCCTTTATGTTAAAAAAAAACTCTCAATAAACTAGGTATTGAAGGAACATACTTCAAAATAATAAGAGCCATCTATGACAAACCCGTAGCCAACATCATGCTGACTGGGCAAAAGCTGGAAGCATTCCCCTTGAAAACTGGCACAAGACAAGGATGCCCTTTCTCACCATACCTATTCAACATAACATTGGAAGTGCTGGCTAGAGCAATAACACAAGAGAAAGAATTAAAAGGCATCCAAATAGGAAGAGAAGAAGTCAAACTTTCCCAGCTTAAAGACCACGTGATTCTATATCTAGAAAACCCCATAGTCTCATCCCAAAAGCTCCTTCCAGCTGAAAAAGAACTTCAGCAAAGTTTCAGGATATAAAATCAATGTATAGAAATCACTAGCATTCTTATACACCCACAACAGCCAAGCCAAGAGCCAAAGTAGGAAAACAATTCCAATCACAATTGCCACAAAAACAATAGTTACCTAGGAATACAGCTAATGAGCTAGAAGAAATATCTCTACAATAAGAAATACAAAACACTGGTCAAAGAAATCAGAGATGACACAAACAAATGGAAAAACATTCTATGCTCTTGGATAGGAAGAATCAATATCATTAAAATGGTCATACTGCCTAAAGCAATTTATAGATTCAATGCAATTCCTACCAAACTACCAAATGACATTCTTCACAGAACTAAACAAACCTATTTTAAAATTGATCGGGAACCAAAAAGAGCCCAAATAGTCAAGGCAGTCCTAAGCAAAAAGACCAAACTGGAGGCATCACACTATCTGACTTCAAACTATACTACAAGGCTACAGCAACCAAAACAGTGTGGCACTAGTACAAAAGCAGGCACATAGACCAATGGAATAGAATAGAGAGCCCAGAACTAATGTGACACATCTACACCCATCTGATCTTTGACAAAGCTGACAAAAACAAGCAATGTGGAAAGGACACTTTGTTCAATAAATTGTGCTGGGATAACTGGCTAGTCATATGCCCAAGATTGAAACTGGATCCCTTCCTTACACCATGTACAAAAATAAACTCAAGATGAATTAAAGACTTAAATGTAAAAACCTGGAAGACAACGTAGGCAATACCATTCTGGACATAGGAAATGGCAAAAATTTCATGATGAAAATGTTAAAAGCAATCACAGTCAAAGCAGAAATTGACAAATGGGATCTAATTAAACTTAAAAGCTTCTGCACACCAAAAGAAACTATCAACTGAGTGAATAAATAACCTACAGAATGGTAGAAAATATTTGCAAACTGTTTATCCAAGGAAGGTTAATATCCATAATTTATAAGGAACTTTAACACATTTACAAGAAAAAAACCAAACAACTTCATTAAAAAGTGGGCAAAGAACATGAACAGACATTTTTCAAAAGAAGACTTACATGTAGCCAAACACAATGTGAAAAAAAAGATCCATATCACTGATCATTAGAGAAATGCAAATCAAAACTACAATGAGATATCTTCTCACATGAGTCTGAAAGGCTACTATTAAAAAATAAAAAATAAATAAAATAACAGATGCTGGTGAGGTTGTGGAGAAAGGGAAACACTTATGCACTGTTGGTAGGAGTGTACATTTGTTCACCCCTATGGAAAGCACTTTGGCAATTTCTCAAAGAAATTGGAAGAGAACTACCATTCAACCCAGTAATCCCATTATCGGGTATATAACCAAAAGAATATACATTTGTTCTACCGTAAAGACACATGCATGCATATGTTCATTGTAGCACTACTCACGATAGCAAAGACATTGAATCAACCTAAATGCCCATAATTGGTAGACTGAATAAAGAAAATATGGTTCATATAATCCATGGAATACTACACAGCCATAAAAAAGAATGAACTCATGTCCTTTTCAGCAACATGGATGAAGCTGGATCTCATTATCCTACGTCAAATAACGTAGAAACAGAACACCAAATACCTCAAGTTCTCACTTATGAGAGGGAACCAAACATTGAATATACATGAGCACAAAGAAGGGAACAACAGACACCAGGGCCTACTTGAGGGTAGAGTGTCGGAGGAGGGGGAGGATTGAAAACTACCTATCAGATACAGTATGCTTATTGCCTGGGTGATGAAATTATCTGTACACCAAAGCTTGTGACATGCAATTTACCTATATAACAAACCTGCACTTGTACCTCTGAACCTAAGATAGAAGTTAACAAAATAAAGCACCTCAGGAAAGTTTTTTAACCTTGACTCTTGACCACATTAAAATAAGTAAAGTATCTATACTCTGTCTCAAAATAACCAATAACTGGAAAATAAAGGACACCTCCAACATCACACTTTCAGTATCCCAACCTAAAAATTTTGCCACATAAAGTTCTGTGGCAAATGGCTTTGTGAGGGGACAGCTGGGTACACTGACCCTTTCCTTTGACATGAAACTTTAAATGTCTATTTAAAATGGTTACTTTCAATATAGGCACTAAATCTGTAGCCACTTGAATATGTTCCTTTTACATTTCATCTAAGTATCTACAATTTCTTAAGAGCTGTGATTATGTTCTGCTAATTATATGCAATATAGTTAGTAAAGTAATGTTTCCCTAATACCCCAGATGGGTTGTATGTAGACTCAGGGCATACGCTTGAGGGTACACTCCAAAAACACATAGTTTTATCAAGTCAGGCTGTATATAGGGATAGGTGAATGTACCATTTGACTGTAAATAAGTAAGAACAATTGAGCTGAAGATACAATATGGAAGAAAGTTGCCTATGTAACTTTATGTCTCATTTGCCAAATCTTCTTCTAAGAACTTCACATACTCAGTTACATACTTTCTTCTTAACAATACATGTTAATATATACTAGATGGAGGTAAGTGCCATAGAGTACAATCAGGCAGGGAAGTGGGAGAAAGAGTGTGGAAAGAGATGTCATTCAATTTTTAAAAATGTGGTTAAGGAAAAAAAGATCACTGTTGAACAGAGTCCTAAAGTAGGTTATTGAGTAAGCCACAAGGATACATATCTGAGGCAAGAGCATTAAATATAGAGGAAAGCCTGTGTAAAGGCCGCCGGGAGGGAGTGTGTCTGATGTGTGCTACAAGAACTACAAAGGACTGATTTGGCAGGAGGACTAGTAGGAAAGTAGTGCAAAGATTAAAGGGAGAGTGGAGGGTAAAGTATGTGTGTATAAGGCTTTGTATGTTACAGGAAGGGCTGTGTCTTTTGCCCTTATGAAGAAGGCATGCCCTGTTTGCCCCTGCAGATGATCTGTTCACCTTTCCCCTTTCTTCTCTCTTTGGACTTTGGGAGGCAGAATCTGTGAACTGTACCACTCTGGATACCTTGCCCTGGGGCTTCCATTCAGGTCTGGCCAATTGGAAGGATGTAACGGAAGAATGGAGAGATAAGAACCTCTATCCTGGTCACGTGTAGCCACAGTTCCCTTCAGGCAACCTTCTCCCATGGCTCTCACTGTGTCTTGGCAAAATTGTTCCTTGCCTTTGTCTATTCAGACCTGGGCGAGGAAAGGCTTCCCGTTATTCCTAGTTTCTGCTTGTTTTATGTTCTTTATTGTTTTCTCTAATCCCATAATCTCCAAATAAAGCCCCTCCGTTAGATGCTTTCCAGTTAAATTTTTTGAATGTGCAATCTCTTCTACTCCCATAAAACTCTTAAAGAATCAAACAGAAAGGCATTGCAGGGTTTGGAGCAGAGGAGTAACATGATCTGATTTATGTTTTAAAAGAGTCATGTTGGCTGTTATTTTGAAAATTGACTCTAAGGACACAAGTGCACATGCAGGGAGACTAACAACAATGACAAATGCTAGTTAGGTATAAAATAAACTAACAGTGATACAAAATATTACCAGAACATTCATATTGTACAGTTGTATTAAAGATCTCATTATTCTGACATTTGTCAACCCTGAGTATTACAACTGATTGTCTTTTGTTTATTCATTGTTATTTTCAGCTGCCAGCTTGAGAGATGAAGTTTTAAATAACTCTCCTCAAATATGGATACTTTTCACATTTGTAAGTCTCAGTCTTGGTAATCTAAAATTTGCTCCTGAGCTCTCACTTTTTAAACCTGATTAAATGCAAAACAATGCATAGAATCTTATAAATATTACAGCAACTATGCACAATCAAAGAACAGTGATGCTATTCTTGAGACCATAAAATAAACATATTAAAAATAAATGAGTAAACATGAGAGAGGAATAGAAATGTGGTGACATGTAAAATAAATACGAAAATGGCTCAAACTGTAGTGAAAAGTCAGAATTCTCCGGCCACCATCCAACCATGTCCCCGCAAATCTACACAGTCACCTCAGGTCTTCATAATCTACCACTGTGTTGTATGTGCTGTTAATACGCAGAGGGAATTTCTTACAGTGTAGATCAGGACATGAAAATTTCAAAGGAGAAGGCAGTCAGTTCTAACTGTCTTCTCATGGGGCATATGATTTCACTGAGATAATAACTATATCCCAAAGAATGAAAGCCACTTGTTTTCTAATTCTTCTAAAAATGCAGGCCTTAACTAAACTATCAACCCCAAAATTGCTTATTGTACTTATAAAGCAATTTGTATACAAAGTATTTTATGATTCTTAAAATTACTTAAACGACTTTCCATTTGCTATGAGAGGAATGTCAGTTGGTTGAACACATCCTCCTTGTCAGACGTGAAACCTAAACTCAGCTGTGACTCAAGGAAACCCTGGTTGCCCTTATGAACTCTTGTTCTTTTAGCTCAGTTTCACAGGGTGAATTCACAGGTGGGAACGGACTTGGGTGTAGTTGAAAGCCACTTGAACCAGATGGTTACAAATAGGCCAAGCATCCTGTGCCTGTATAGCTCTTTGTTTGGGTACGGGATAGGAGGCTTTCTGACTCAGCACAAATAAAACTCTTTTTAATGAAAGGGAGGTCAAACACTTGGCCATGCCACCTGGCGTCATTTAAAGAACCAGCTTGAGCTGATCATATTCGAGTAAAATAGATACTTTTCATGTAAAATCAGCAGAAAGGAAGGAGAGAGAGAAGAAAAAAATACCCATGTCATAAAAGAGACAGTTAAAATGACTTCAGTGGAGGTTATAGCGTTGTCCACCTGTGGTTGTAAACATCAAAAGAGTGACTGCTTCTCTTTACATTTTTTTTTGTAGCAAGCTCAGATAGGACAGGGCCAGATAGACCCTTAGTAAATGCATTAAAACATTTAAGAGTGAGGAGGAAAATGAGTTTTCTGGGGGTGTGCAAATTTTTTAAGTCCTGGTGACAGCCGCTGTCCTGGACCCAAGTTGGAGTATTAGCTGGTAGGGAAAATGCAACACTAAGTAATTGGGATTTTCTTTTTATAACTTTCACAATATCAAAAGATCATCAATTGTTTCCAAAAGCTATACATATCCCCAAGTAACTAGTTGAAATAATCTAACTTCTCCATGTGTCTTCTTAAGTAAGCTTCAAATATCAAGTAGATTGCTTTCTTCTAGGGCAGAAGAAAGTAAGTGTTGCGACTAATTATGAATAAGTAAAACTAGAATTATATTAATTTAAACATTTTCTGGAATGAAAGTTTGAGAATATGGAGAAGAATCCAGGAAGCTAGATTCACTAGATGTTTGGGGACAGAATAAATGGGGTCAACTCAGTGAATATAGATGAACACAAAAGGATTAACACTCAGTGATAACATGAAAGCTGGATTGAAATCTGAATTCTATTATGTTTGACTAAGGACAGGGCAGTTTCTAGTAAGAGTTGGGGGAAAGCTTTGTCTTTAGTTTGTCGACAGAGATGTCAGCTTCCTTCTTCAACCCTTCGGTGACTCAGTGCATAATATTCTCCCCCACAACAATGGGTATCTCAGGTATATCGATTTACTGTGTGAATTTCATTCCATGTGTGAAATTTCTCATAGGTTCTTTCTATTTGGGGTTTTGGGCCAATCCTAGAAAATGAAAGGCTTTATCTTTGGTAAAATTAAATAAATAAATAAATAGATTTGGCCGGGCGCGGTGGTTCCTGCCTGTAATCCCTGCACTTTGGGAGGCCGAGGCAGGTGGATCACCTGAGGTCAGGAGTTCGAGACCAGCTGACCAACATGGAGAAACCCCATCTCTACCTAAAACATAAAATTACCCGAGCGTGGTGGCGCATACCTGTAATCCCAGTTATTCGGGAGGCTGAGGCAGGAGAATCACTTGAACCCGGGAGGCGGAGGTTGCGGTGAGCTGGAGATCGTGCCATTGCACTCCAGCCTGGGCAACAAGAGTGAAACTCTGTCTCAAAAAAAATAAAATAAAATAAAATAAAAAATAGATCTATAGGATCCATTGAAGAAAGTTTGTTTTAAAGCTCAAAGCAACTTTGCTGAATTGGAAGGGATTAGAAGAGACAGAAAATGGCCTGAGCTTTTTGAGATTGGTGAGGAGGCAGAACCTGCCATGTATCTCAAATTCTACATCCTTATTTCTCTCCTATTTATTCTCTCATTCTATTTTTCTTAGCAGTAGACCATATTTAGTACAGAAAGCAGATCTCACATTCATCTAATATTTTGTTCTGTGGGAAATTGAGGAGGTGAAGGATTATTTTCATGCATAGAGAAAACTAAATTGAAACAGAGAAAATGAAGAAACCAAAGTTTAAAACAGAGAAGAATTAAAGAATGAAGACTTCCAGAACCTTATCAAGTACTTGCAAATTCAGAGACTTAGTTGTTGTGCAATAGTTGCCTTCACCTGTCAGAGTAAGCGATGAAATGTGTAAAATATCATTTGTGTCTTTTATCAAGTAGCAGGACTACTGTCATCTTCATGTTTCTTATAACTGCTATTTCTGGTAATTCTAAAGCTATTAAATGCTATGAAATGTAAACTAGCTCTAACGTACTCAAGGAGCAGCCAATTTACACAACAGCTGGGGAAAAAAATCAAAGCCATTCCATTGGACCAGCTGAATTGTGAGAGAGATATTTCATACCCTCCAGCTGACATGGCACGTAGATCAAACTGGCAGCTGTATTTTAGGGAAAATATGTCACAACAGACAGATGTAAGAAAAGGACAAATTCACAAAAAGGATCTTTTGCAAATGAATCACTCCAGTAGGAAGACTGCAGAATGAGTAAGTAAAGAGTTAGGCATCTTCCCCTCAATATTTAGAAAGCCCCTCATACTCACTGCAACCACTACAAGATGAAGTAAATTTTTAGATTTCTGTCTTACAGAAACAGAAATTATGAGCCAGAATTTCCTAAGTATATTCACCATTGGTCTCTTTGTGCTGTTCTTAGCTATAAAATTGTCAATAATGAAATCCACCTAAAAGCCAAAAAAGATAAAAGACAATAGAAACAGGAGCCCAGGTATATAGTTTTGGCACATAACCAGTCAGAGCATACTACAACCTCATATTTAGAACTGTGCTAAATATAAACCTGTTGTCAAAATGACCTTGGCATATTTACCAAGTGATGTGTTATATTGAGCTTATCACGTGGCAAACATTGTTATATGTGAACCAGGTACCATCATTGGTTCCATTTGGACTGATGAGGAAATGGTGACAGAGTGCTTAAGTAGCTTTCCCAAGGTCAAACAGTAAGCTGCAAAGCTGGGACTTGAACCCAGATCATTGAGATTCTAAAGATGGGATACTTTGCCTCATTTTACTCTTCCTGGTGGTCACCTGGTTTTACCTGAACCATCCTGTGATGAAGAGATTGCTGCAGTTCCCAGTCCCTGACGCAGAGTGTTCAAGTCTTGAGCAACTCAGAATGTCATCCTGTCTCCTCCACTCATTTCTGATGGCAAAAAGTCTTGGAGTCATATATATATATATATATATATATATATATATATATCTGTCTCTTATACACATCTAGATGTGTATAAGAGACAGATGTATATGTGTGTGTGTGTATATATATATATATGGAGAGAGAGCCATATATATTCAAATAATCCTTTCTTTGGATGACAGTTATTTCCATGTTTGGAGGTGGCTATCAACATGATTTCATTCTTAATTTTCACTTTTCTTTACTGAAACCTCCAATTGTTTCTTATATGGCATGTACTGAGTCCCTTTGGCTTTTTTTTTTTTTTTTTGAGACGGAGTTTTGCTCTTGTTGCCAAGGCTGGAGTGCAATGGCGTGACCTCGGTTCACTGCAAGCAACCTCCATCCCCCCGGGTTCAGGCAATTCTCCTGCCTCAGCCTCCCGAGTAGCTGGGATTACAGGTGCACCAACACATCTGACTGATTTTTGTATATTTAGTAGAGATGGGGTTTCGCCACGTTGGCCAGGCTGGTCTCGAGCTCCTGACCTCAGGTGATCCACCCACCTCAGCCTCCCAAAGTGCTAGGATTACAGGCGTGAGCCACCGTGCCCGGCCTGACTTTCTAGTTATCGAGAATGTTACATATTCTCTGCGTGTCAGTCTCTTCAACTCTAAAAGGAGACTATAATATCTCCTATCACTTAGCTTTGTGGAGAAAATGTAATACTGAATTACTACATGTAAAATTCGTGCTACCTGACACATAGAGAGTGCTCAATAAATGTTTGTTTTTAATAATATTATTGCTATTATTATTACCTGTAGGGCTATTGTGATTAAAATGTGATCACATTGGTAAAATCTGTATCAGAAAGTGTGGTGCAATTTAATTACTTACTATATGTAAATTTCCTTACCTTTGGGATCACAAAGCATCTAATGTGTGGGTAGACTTCACAACTCCTTTCAGCCCTGTAGGAGTTTATTTTCTTGGTTTTCACATTTTATAGTTCGTAGCTACAATAGACTAGTTAGCTTTCTTAGCTCTGTATTAGCAATAGATTTTTGTTATGTATATTTCTTTCTTAGACAAATATGACCTCTGACTTTAGAATGAATGATGTCTAATTCTATTGTACATCAACTGCAGAAAAAAATCAACAACTGGCTGCAATGTCTTGATAAATGTGTCTTTCCATGGGGCCAGGCTTCCTGATTCTGGAATGCCTGAAGAATGTTCTTGAAGACAGTGGTGGACATTCTCCACACCCACCAGTGGGCCAGCAGCAGGGCCTTGGGAATGAATGTCTGTCACAGTACAGACGCTCTGGTTTTTCATTAGGCTCCACAGCTGTAGCATTTCGTGGGGTGTTTTCTCAGGAAAATCATAATAGTGTGAACTTCCACACTGAAGAGCAGACACATTTCCCTGAGAATTTTTATGATGTAATTTTCTGGGATACTTTTTCTTTTGCTTTTTCTCTATTAGTTTGGCTAACCAAATGATAACTGAAACTATGTGTATATATATGTATATATATACACAGACATATATATATATAAATGCATTTTTTAACATATATAGCACTCTGAGAGCACACACACACACATACACACACACGTACAGATACAATTTGTGGGAAAAAGCAACAACAATAATGAAAACACAGGGCATCTGCTTTGTCTACTCAATAACTCCCATGACACATTTGCGTGGTAGGAAGATAAGAAATCCAAGTGTTGAGCCAGTGATGTGTCAGTACCAGGTGTAAGAAGGCCTTACATCATGGGGAACCGCTAAGCATGTAATTGCATTATAAATGGTCTTCATACAAATGGGTCATGGAAAATATTAGCATTTTTGTATGCTAGGAGAGGGGAGAATTATATCATTCTTCACATTCTGAGAATAAAAATAATCTTCTCTCTTTTACTCCTTTCTGTACCAAAATGAAACATTTACTTTAATCACCATTTCATAATCGTAAAGCTACTTATAAAGAATAAGGAAAATGTGTTTTAAAATATCGATTACATTGAGAGCATTTTACCAATGTTAATTAATATTAACTTTAAGTTCCCAAAATACATATGAGTAAAACCCTTCAATATCTTAACATAATCCATTATTTTTCACAATTATGTAAAAATTATTCAATCCTGGAATTCAATCTAATCCTCCAAAGTACAAGTACTTTCAACTATCACCATCAATGTTTTTGGACCACATCTATTTTTCCCATTCTGTAAAACCTAGTTATATGATTGCAAAAGAACGGATTAAATAAAAATGATAAATAGAATTTGACCCTTGTAGATAGGCTGTCTCATTCCTTGGATTTTTGGGATGTTAGCATTCAGTTTTACCTCTAATATAAAGTGCTTTAAATTTACTGTTTTTCACACACTGAACATAACATGGGAACAGTTCTTTGAAATTTATTTCATGGCCTTTTTTTCTCCTTTTCCTATTAAGAATTCATAACTCATTTAGTGGTACATTTTAGATTTCTGCTGCCTTGGTCATCAACGCACCAATTCCCCCTCCAACAATCACAGATGATCTCAGAGACCTTAGTTGAAAACAAAGTGGTTTGATGGTGCTACATTCTTTTTTTTTTTTTTTTTTTCTTTGAGAAGGAGTCTCACCCTGTCGCCCAGGCTGGAGTGCAATGGCATGATCTTGACTCACCACAACCTCCTCCTCCCGGGTTCAAGTGACTCTCCTGCCTAGCCTCCCAAGTAGCTGGGATGACAGGCATGCACCACCATGTCTGGCTAATTTTTTGTATCTTTAGTAGAGATGAGGTTTCACCATGTTGGCCGGGCTGATCTCAAACTCCTAACCTCATAATCCTCCTGCCTCAGCCTCCCAAAGTGCTGAGATTATGGGTGTGAGCCACCACGCCCAGCCTGGATGATGCTATATTCTAAGGGTACCCAGGACTGTTTTAAAAAATATGGTAAGATACACAGACATGGAATTGACTGTTTTGAAGATCTCTAGAAACAAGAGGCATAGCATACCATTCAGGGACACATGTGGAAGCACCAGGGTCAGTTAGGAGGCAGAGAGAGAGAGCAAGAGGAAAATGTGAACAAGAGCTTCTATTGGGTTTCTTCAGGAAGGAATGGATGGGACAGCATAAACAGAGTTAGGATTTAATAATTTGAATAATTTCAGCAGACACTGGGGCACAGAGGCCATCCATAGTTGTCTGGCACTTGGCCCTGGGGTGTTCAGGGCAGGAGGATAGTGGCGTGGCATGTAATAGACTATAAAGGAGGTGGTTGGGACTATGGACTTTGGATTGATTGGTTTGTGTATGAAAGGTATGCTCCTAGCATAGTTGTTTGCTATGTCTAGATATCGTCTCACCCTGGTGTTGTGGGAAGTCAGGGACCCTGAACGGAGGGAC
>NW_012105464.1:540206-541506 GCF_000951045.1 Mandrillus leucophaeus
AAGCGATTCTCTTGCCTCAGCCTCCCAAGTAGCTGGGATTACAGGCATGTGCCACCATGCCTGGCTAATTTTTGTATTTTTAGTAGAGATAGTGTTTCTCCATGTTGGTCAGGCTGGTCTAGAACTCCCAACCTCAGGTGATTCACCCATCTTGGCCTCCCAAAGTGCTGGGATTACAAGTGTGAGCCACTGCGCCCAGCCAACACTTTTTCTTTAGCGTACCTCAGATTCACTAATTCCTTACATATACTTCCAAATAATTGACAGGTGTGAATTTCAAATGGCATGTAGTACTCTGTGTCTGAGCTCTTTGATGAGCCCTATCTACCTCCCCTATCCTGCCTCAGCTAATAAATCCATGAGCTTTTCCTTTCTAACATCTGTATGTATCTGTTTGTTTGTGCTCACTGCCATGGTGCTTAGAAAATCAAACATATCTGTTAGTACAATGGCAACCAAATATTGAAAAACTGGGGGTTATATAGCCTACAGAGTGTATCAGAGTGAATAACTAAAACCAAGCTAAATTACTACTGCCAAAATGAGTAGAAGCAACAGACTTCTCTTTAAGGATGAGCAAATTCCGTTTGTTCTCATTATTTAAACATATTTTGCGAGTAGTAAATTCAAAATATTTTATTAAGCATTTTTCTTAAGTTTATGGAAATTGTATTATCCTTAAAAGAAACTGAATACATGCAATTTGAGTTTATTTCATATTACTTTATCAAGTTATGCATTTATAAATGCTGGCTCACATTTTGTAAAGCCCTTAGCAATTTTTTTTTTTAGTAATATGTTTTATATTTTTTAAAAAGGAAAACTATTTTAGTAGAAGTGAATGCCAATATTAGGATTTAATAATTATTAAATATACCTCCTTTGTGTGTTAAGGTTCAAGCAACCCTTGTTTTTTTCAAGAAGGAAACTAAAGTTTGAGATTTTCTTTAGTAGGGTTTTTTGGGTTTTGTTTTCTGATTACAGTGTCTTAAGTTCAGCTAGGTGGCATAAAAATATATATTCTATATCAAATTTATTAACAAAGTAACTATTGAAATGAGTGCTGCCCTCCCCCATTTGTAATCTCCATTAGCTTGAGGAAGATTTGTGAATCTACATTTTAGAATTGGTAAAATCTATGTGGCATGGTCAAAAACCTTGAAACGAAATCAGTAGACCAGTCCGTATAGCCCTTCTCTGTCCTAACGTACTGTGTGGTCTGTAACTGATCATTGAATCTCTGAATGGAAGTGGTCTGGATTCAGTTATTTCTTAATCTCCTTCTTTTTTTTTTTTTTTT
>NW_012105464.1:541796-543118 GCF_000951045.1 Mandrillus leucophaeus
TGCAATCTCTGAACATAAATTGTGAAGATTTCATGGACACTTATCCCTTCCCCAATCAATACCCTTGTGATTTCCTATGCCTGTCTTTACTTTAATATCTTAATCCTGTCATCTTCGTAAACTGAGGAGGATGTATGTCACCTCAGGACCCTGTGATGATTGCGTTAACTGCACAAATTGTAGCACATGTGTGTTTGAACAATATGGAATCTGGGCACCTTGAAAAAAGAACAGGATAACAGCAATCTTCAGGGAACAAGGGAGATAACTTTAAACTCTTACTACCAGTGAGTCGGGTGGAACAGAGCCATATTTCTCTTCTTTCAAAAGCAAATAGGAGAAATATTGCTAAATCCTTTTTCTCAGCAAGGAGTATCCCTGAGAAAGAGGATGCATCCCTGAGGGGAGGCCTCTAAAATGGCCACTTTGGGAACAGTTGTCTTTTACTGTCGAAGACAAAGGGATGAAATAAGCCCCACTCTCCCATAGCACTCCCAGGCTTATTAGGATGAGGAAATTCCCGCCTAATAAATTTTGGTCAGACCGGTTGTCTGCTCTCAAACCCTGTCTCCTGATAAGATGTTATCAATGACAATGCATGCCCGAAACTTCATTAGCAATTTTGATTTTGCCCCCTCCTGTGGTTGTGTGATCTCGCCCTGCTTCCATTTGCTTTGTGATATTTTATTACCTTGTGAAGCTTGTGATCTCTGTGACTCACACCCAATTCATACACTCCCTTCCCTTTTGAAAATCTCTAATAAAAACTTGCTTGTTTTACGGCTCAGGGAGCATCACGGAACCTGCCAACATGTGATGTCTCCCCTGGACACTCAGCTTTAAAATTTCCCTTTTGTACTCTTTCCCTTTATTCCTCAGACCAGCTGACACTTAGGGAAATAGAAAAGAACCCACATTGAATATTGGGTGGGGTTCACCTGATACCCTGGGTGGGGGGAGATCCCTCTGGATCAACAAGGCCTTGTGATGTGAAAGCATAAGCATATAGAAAATAAAAGTCATTGCGAATACATCTCATGCCTATGGTGAGAGAAATACTGCAACGGTATGACTGGTTTGTGAGCTCCTCAAGGGAGAAATTGCCTTACCTGTCATTACATGTCCAGCCAGAGCACAGAACCTGCCCCATGGGAAGTGATTACAAAGATTTGATGTGTTCTGGGGCCTAGAATTTACTGCTGGTAAGTTTGACTTGTCTCTTGAAATGTATTAAATATACTTAGGAGGAAAATAAAAGACCAAATTATAACCCTTCTTTGTTTATCTAATAATAACACTAATCTGTAACAGTTTTACTTTCC
>NW_012105464.1:544635-588997 GCF_000951045.1 Mandrillus leucophaeus
TCTCCTTCTTTTTTTTTTTTTTTAAAAAAAAAGATTATATGTAGAAACATTAATGTAGGTATAAGATGAGATGAGGGCATACATGGACTGAGGATTTAAATTGACATCTGCTGCTGAGGTTAGAATTCCTCGGATGTCAATTTAAATTGACACCTACTGTGGTTAGAATCCATTGATAGGAATGCTCACCCCATGAGTCAATATCACCTTAGGGTTAAATGATCCATCAGATTATTCCTTAACTCAGAGCATTATTAATTGCTGCACAAACACCTGGGAAACATGGTTACTGTATAAACATATACTAAGTGGGGAATGAAGCTAGTATTTTGAATAATAGATTTAACACATGAACAACTTTAGGCAGTTGCAAAAATGGTTTTGAAAATGAACTCTATATACATGGTAATGCATTGGGAAGAAAATATTCCATCAATTTGAATTTGAAAATGGTGAAGTAAAAGTAGAATGAAAGCAGTTAACATTACTCTTTTGTATTAAACCTTTCAGAGTCATCAAGGGCTTTAAATGTTGCTTAACCTTTCAATACATGAACCCTGCTACTTACCTAATTTCTTGTCACTCTTTCCCTGTGCTTCCTCTGTCCCCACCAATATGCTAAGCACATCATCATGGGGGTCTTCTCTGAATCTTGGATCAGTTTATGTCTTGTGGTATTCTGTATTTCATAATAGTTATCAGAATTTCAGAGAAATGTTTAATGTCAATCTTCTTTGCTAAAATATAAGCTCAAATACTCATGATTGTTGCTTGGCTTTTCGAAGGGATATGGTCCCATGACTTAGCACAGCATCTGCTACATGATTGCTCAAGTTATATGCTGAAATAAATACATTAATGGTTGTTTTCAATTTTATCTAGGTGTGCAGAGCATGGAAACAGTACTTGATGATTTGTGACTTAAAGCTTAAGAAGGAAAAAACTTAAATCCCTGTCAACTCCTTAGTCCCCTGAAATGGGAGATTGTAAACCTAGAGAAAAACAGTATTGGTGTATGTGTGTGTGTGTGTGTGTGTGTGTGTATGTGTTGCAGGATGGGGAGGGAGGAGAAATACGTAGAGAACACCCAAGATTCCTATGATATTGACAAATAACTGACACAGAGAAAGTATAATCATATGCTATTTTTGAAGGCATGTAAACTAAACTTGGTGAGTTATACAAACAAATACATAAAAGGTCAATTTACTAATAAATGAAGAAAACATAATCTCCTCATTTAATTTATGTTTTATTTGCTATTTACCTTATATATTCTGTCTCTTGAAATACTGATGTGCTTCAGGTACAAGCACCATTTCTAACGTGATATCAAATAAAGAATTTTTTTCTTCAACTTTGTGCAAGATGGTTTTATCTCTGGAATATTTCTTCTACCAGAATCCTGATTGGTCACACTTACTTAATGGCAGCTGCTGTCTGCAAGAAATGTCAAGGAGAATAGGGAGCATGACAGTGTGAGAAGGAGAGAAAGAATTGACTGTTTCCAATTTATTCAAACCCCTAGCAAGAGTTCTCAGTACAGACTGAATTGAAGATATGGTCAAAGCCAGTTGTCTGTGGATGTTCACTGCACATTATCCTCTTCACGCTTAATCATTATGAGTCACCTATTTGTATTGCTCAAGCTCAGTACTCAGACTCAGAGTGTGTCTGCTTGGTGCCAAATCACTCTGCACAAAGAGAAAAATCCATTTCATCATACCAGCTTCTTTTTCTATCTCAGTCATTCCCCAGAGCTTCTCCAGAACCAGGTATATCAGAAACACAGTAGATAATTATGAAAAACATAGAATTTGAACTTTGCTGCAAACTTTGTGAATCAGAATAACCATGTATGTGGTCTAGGAAAATGCATTTTATTAACCTCCCTAGGCAATTCTGGTAAGCAATGGGGCAAAGAACTCTTATAAACATAAAACTAAATTAGCAATATGATTTTCAAATAATTTTAGACCATTTATTGTTTTTAAGTCATGCCCAAAAATTAGAAATCCAATTTTCTAGAAGTTTATAAGCTCAGAGATTGTCATCCTAGACACGCAATGAAGTTAAAAGGAAAGAAAACAGGACCAGGTTTTGGAGAACCCGGGTTCAAGTCAGGTTTTGCTTTGTTACTAACTTTTGGCCAGAATTGACTATGGAAGTATTAACATTTGCATTATCACCCACACATATGGTGATTTCATACGGTTCAACCTAATGACTTAACTCTCTGAGCATTGTTTTCTGTACTTTAAATGAGATAAGAATATTATCCGAAGGCTATTTTTAGAATTAAGTGAGCTTTTACAGTTGATTCCACTCTAAAGTTACCATGTGAGCTGATCTATCATCTCCACTGGAGACTACACTACTACTAAAGGCTGATCTTTGTGTTTTGGCATTGTGCACCACTGAAATATGGTCGGCAGTAATTTTCATTGTACATACACATAAAATCTACTCCACAATTTGGGAAACTGAATGATGACTGTAAGTCCATGCCATCCTATGAGACTTCTCCAAAAGACTCGTGAAAAACGATAGGTTCTTGTCTGCTTCTGCTAGAACAGTTTCTTGGATTTGTTCCCTTTCCATGCATCCTCATGCTGTTCCTTCAACCCTGGTTCCCTCCATTTTCTTGATTCATCAGGACATAGAGCAGCTGCTTTATTATGTTGCTCTCCCTCATTGTCTGATGCGTCCAGGAAAGAAGTGCTCAATTCCAAAAAACCTTTCCAATATTAGCATGCTGGCCCTACTCCAGGACCTTAGGATGGAGATTCCAACCAGCTACTTAAATTATCAAAATTAATACCCAGAAAACCTTAGTAAATGATTCTGGTGAGATGATTTGTGGGTGGGTATTATGAATGGGAATTGGTGATCTGGGGGAGCCAAAATTAGTTCACCAAGAACAAACCAAAGTAAGTACTTATCTATTGGATTTTCTTTTCATGGGTAACTTTGACTTGTAATTGAAGACATTTAATAATGCCTCTCATATGTCCTTTTGAAAAAGTTGGGAAAATATGTGTTTGTGATTGAATAATTAGGTGGAATCATAGCCACCTGAAAACTGTGCTGAGTTTTGTTCAGAGAGATCCTATGTGGTGTCTTCACAGTGATGTGCTGGAGCTCTACTAGCTCTTGAGAGTTTATTGTGTACACCTCTTCCCAATGCCTCCTTTAGTAGTATCACATTGGTAGCTTGAAATTGATCATGGTGAGATTACACACATCAAGACAATTGGCCATCTACAAATCTGGGCTTGTCATCTGGCAAATCAATGGTTAAACATTTTTCTGTACACCATTGGGTCCATGTTTTTTACCTCAATTTTGAATTCAGTTACTAAAAACATACTGTATTTATTACTCAATATCATAGAGTTGGAGCAGAAAATGATGCCACATGCTCTATGGTGAGGAAATTACTAGTCCAATATGAGAGACAGACATACAACCTGAAAAGCCCTAGATATTCTACTTCCTTTATTTCTTCTTTGCTCTCATTTATCACCTGTTTCTCTACTCATATATTATGGTCTCAGCCACATTGGTCTTTTTGCTACTCCTTAAAAATCACAGGCTCATTCCTGCCTCAAGCTTTTGCATTTGCTAGTCCTTCTACCAGGAATGCCCTTCTTCCAGGTCTTTGCATCCCTGGCTCTGCCTCAGTTCAAGCGCCATACCTTCAGAAAAACTTTCCCCCACTTACATCCAGTCTAAAGTAACCAACTCACTCTGATCCTCACTCTATTATCACAAAGCCCAGATTTTTTAATTTAAATAAACTTTTAATTTTAGAATTGCTTTAGATTTACCGTAAAGTTGCAAAGACATTTCAAAGAGCTCCTATATATCATATCAAGTTACCTCTATTTTAACATCTTACATTACTATATTTCATATGATAGAAAACCAAACATTAGTATATTACTATTAACTAAACTCCACATTGTATTTGGATTTCACTAGTTTATACCTAATTTTAAAAAATAAAGATCACAATCAGGATACCACATTATGTTTAATTACCATGGTTTTTTAGCCTCCTCTGGACTCTGATAGTTTCTTATATATTTCTTATTTTCAATGATCTTGCCAATTTTAAGAATGACTGGTGAAGTAATTTGTCAAATGTCCCTCAATTTAGGTTTGTCTGAAATTTTTCTCATAGTTAAACTGAGGTTATGGAGTTTTGGGAGGAAGACTAGAGATGGGAAGTGCCATACTTATTACATCGTATCAAGGGTACATGCTATCCACATGATAGCATCACTGATGAAGCTAACCTGGGTCACTGGGATGGAGCTAGAGTTTGTTAGGTTTTTCACTGTAAAGTTACTCCCCTGCCTCCCGTGATAGTTCCCTCTGGAAGAAAGTCATTAAGTGCAGTCTACACTCAAAGGGTAGAGTGTTAAGCTCCAATTCCACGAGATGTGAGTATATAAATTGTTTTTCTGTATCACAGATTTCTCCCCTCTCCCTCATGTATTTACTTTTTTGATGATTTATTTATTTTCATATGGACTCATATATATATGTATAATATTTTGTATTATGATCCATTACAATGTTTTTGTTGTTGTTGTTGTTTTTGTTGCTCAATTTGCTCTAGCTTTGCCCACTGGGAACATTTTCAGGTAGGCTCCTGTGTATCTTTGACAAGACTTCATCGTTTTTGTTGTAACACTGCAATACTTTCTGGTACTATTAGATGTTCCAGGCTCATCTTGTATATTCTCTGCACCAGCCATTTCTCCAAGAAGCCCTGATTCCTTTGATTGGAGGATGGTATTACAAATTAAGACCTGAGTGCTTGATTATTGCTACAGAGGTATACTTGCTTATAAGCCCTCTCAGTGAACAGAGCTAAGAAAGATATGTATGCTTAATAAGCCATGCATACACACCTATCTAAAATTACTTCTGTATGTATCCAACTGTGTTAGACTAAGATAAAAATGAGTTTACACTGGTCTCCAATTCTAATTCAGTATCAAAGGGTTTATTTACCCCTCGTTTATCTGTACCATTCTACTCAACAGTTAGAAACCTGATTCACAGCTGCCATCCATTTATTTTTTTGTTCAATCCAAGTATATCTGTGTGCCAACTTCAGAATCAGTAACCTATATTCTAATGGGAAATGACTTTATCAAAACTAGGTTACAGTGTTTATATTCATTTCCTCTTGTCTTTAGTCTTACAGTTTCAAGTCCAAAGATTATTTTCCACAGACACAACCCAATCATAATGCTTATCATCTGAAATATCACACTTATTTGTATATTGTTTCTATTTCCAAACAGAAAAAGTAATCCAGAAGACCAGAAAAACCTGATATGTCTCTCTTGCTAAATATTTTAACCCCAGCATCAAAGACAATGTCAGTACATCAATACAATGCCAGTTAAATATTAAATAAAATATTAAATAGTTAATATTTGTTGTATGAAGGAATGAATGGACTCAGACAACATATTTTTAATCACTTGATTCTATTCACTTGGTCAGACGTAATTAGGTACTAGGTTATGAACACATTCCTTCAAATCATGGATGAAAACGTTGATAAATAAAATGTTGATGAAACAATTTGAACTGAAAAATAAGATTGTCAACAGATACTCATAACAAATGATGTGTTTCTTCTTTTTCTGTAGGAAAGTAATCAAATGAAGGTAATGCTAACATTTAAATGGCTGGAACCAAGGGGCAAAACCCTGGGGCCTTGGTCACTCAATCCTTTATGAATTGCCTTCTATTCAAATAAGTTATGGAAGGAAACTTTGCTCTCCAAGTAGGTTTGTCCTGATGCCACCCAACTCTCCTCAGAGAAGATGATTATCTCTCTCTTCCAGATGAATTCATATTACAGTTTCACCAAAATATGTTAAACCTATACCCCTAAATTGCTACTTCTAAGACCTATGACTCTGAACTAATATTGAATACTTAATAGCTACATTTTAGACAATTACTAGAAAAAATCATCTCATGCTCTCTATCATTCAGTACTTTTGCCAGTGCAATTGATTTAAAAAGTATTTCAGAAGAGCTGTTTGAATGAGATGTGCTGCATATTCTTTTCCAGACATTAAAAAATGAATTCTTAGATTGTCATAACAGAAGATCTGGTACTTAGATCATATTATATTGCCTCCTTCTCTGATATTCATACATACAGAAATGCTTTTACTGTCAGCCTTATTGAAGAATAGTCTGAGAAACAATCTTGATAAACTGTGTGGTGTCATGGCAAGAATAAACAAATCTAAGAAATTAAATAGAGTCTAAAATGGTTTGTTTGATGAAGGGACATTTCAAATTTGGTGATGGGGGTAGGGGCAAAAATAAAGGGATATTTTCTCATCTTTTAATTTATATGCTTTCCTGTTGTTTTCTTATTTTTAGTAAAATGTATTACTTATTTAATTTAAACTGTGAGAAAGTAAGAGAATGACAGGAAAAATAACTATTCCGGATCTTGCCTATGTAGTAATTTAAAAGATGTTGTTCATTTACAACACATCATAACCTCTTCTTTTGACCCTGCCCAGAATGAAAAGTAATTCTATTTCACTTTTTATTTTAGGAATAAGTATACTCCTAAGCAACTGTTTTGTTGAATTTTATGAACCCTGTGAATTATGTAATTGTCAATATGTCTCATTGTATTTTGGATATTAAAAAAATTAGAGCCAGGCCAGGCACGGTGGCTCACACCTGTAATCCCAGTATTTGAGGAGGCTGAGGCAGGAGGATCACTTGAGGTCAGGAGTTCAAGACCAGCCTGGCCAACATGGTGAAACCCCATGTCTACTAAAAATACAAAAAATTAGCCAGGCACGTTATGGTGGGCACCTGTAATCCCACCTACTTGGGAGGCTGAGACAGGAGAATCACTGGAACCTGGGAAGCAGAGGCTCTAGTGAGCTGGGATCATGCCACTGCATTCCAGGCTTGGTGACAGAGCAAGACTCCATCAAAAAAAAGAAGAAGAAGAAGAAGAAGAAGAAGAAGAAAGAAAAATTGGAATGAGAGCCAAATTTGTCACATTTTAAATTTATGCTCTCTTTCCAAAATGATATATATTTTTAAGCTCCCTCAAATCTTTTCTGAAACAACATGAGGTATAAATATATAATGAAATAAACAGAAATGATTAAGTTATTAGTTCCATTAGACTATTGTACTCAGATATCCGCTACCTCTAGTGCAAGAGTGCCAAAGTACCTGGAATTCTCATGGCAGATGGTCAAGTCACACTTTCCCTTGGACAGGGCTGGACACAAATGGAATAATTATAACTCTTTAGCTCCCCATTTTGTAGGTTATATACAAATCATTTCATATTAAGGAGATATCATACAAAGCATGTCACTATTACTCGCCATCATATATTGCCTTATGTGAATTGCATTTCAGCATCTCTGATGGAGATTTAAGAATTGCTTTAATCCCTGGAGAATAGCATGTTAACCTCAGCAGGAATGTCCACACAAGCCACCTCTCAGGACCACTAGTTTTGGAAATGTCCCACTGTTTCAGTTGTTTATTACTGCATAAAACTCTTCCAATACTTAACAAAGTAAAACACCAGTCATTTATTATTATTATTACTATCATCTCTTCACGGTTTTGAGTGCTGACTGTACTCAGTGGGGCAGTTCTTGCTTCAAGTATTTCATGCAGTTTGACAGTGACAGGGACTAAAGTCATCTGTGAGAATTTCTGCTCATACATGGTTGGCAGGTAATTCCAGCTGTAAACTGAGATCTCAACAAAGGGTATTGACTGGAACACCTACAAGGGGTCCTTCTCATGTGGCGTTGGTTCCAAGGGTGAATATCCTGAGAGAGAGCGAGCCAGGGGGAAACTCTATGCCTCTTCAAACCTAGTCTCAGAGGTGATGCAGCATCATTCTAGCCACATTTTATTACTTAGAAGCTAGTAACCAAGGCCAGCCTATGTTCAAAATGAGGGGAATTTGACTTCAGCTATTAAAGAAGGTTTCAAAGAATTTGTGGGCGTGCTTTCAAAACATTTCATATATCTTGCTCTTTGATGTTGATTATTGTTTGTTTCAGATGGCTACCTTTCCCTCTCTGTGTCCCCACCCTTCAGTGGCATGCACTCCACTAAGCCTGTGACTATCACCACCATTAACATCACCACCAAGCATTCACCACAATGACCTGGAACTCTATATCTTTCTGTCACTGTATTCCGTCCCCAAAGCTATGCAGCATTGCCAAATTCTGTCTATTTCTTTATGCTTAAGGGGGCAAGGTGCTGTGCTGAGATTAATTAATGTTAGCTTTCACTCTTTGTTGCTAATAATAATCTAAAATTTTAATGCTCCTCTGAATATAACAGGTGCATTGATTATGGCTTCTGGACAATCGTAGTCGTCCTAATACCCTTAGTTTACTCAACAAAGTAAAATATATTCCTCATGTTTTTTTGCCTTTATGTATCAGTCAACAGCAGTACCTCATAAACTCTTTTAGATTTAGATTCCATTCAGCTGGTGATCTATCTGGTTGAGTTGGGTCAAATCAAAAGAGCAATTTATTCATGAAACAGTTGTAAACTTTTTTTTAAGTTGTTTTTACCATAGGCACATGAGATCACTGGAGAGAATCAAAGGATTGACTTTTATAAGTCTTGCCTCTATAGGACCAAGGTTCTTACAAATTATCGCCTAAAATAGCATTTCCTGTCCTTTGGAATGTGAAGCCTTGAAAACATTACATAATAAAATCTTGTCCTCAGTCAAGGCAAAACTCAAAATATTTCTACAGTTAGAGAAGCAATGAGAATTATTAAGATGATAATATTTACAGTGTTTTGTAGTGATATCTATGATAGAATATACTGAAGATTTTGGAGGTGGTTTGTATGCATGTGCATGTAAATTTGTTTAATGGAAATGAAGCACATTTTGCTAAATCAGTACTACCTTGTGGCATGTATGTATAAAATCAGTCATTTCTAAATGAATATAACTTCCACTGAACTGGTATCAAATCATTATCCTTTGCTACGCCATAATTTAATATTTTATTAGACATGAGTGACTTTTAACCTTTGAACTACCAATTTTAAAATCCGTTGACATCCTAGGTATGGTATATAATATATTTAGTTAAATTAGTATGTACAATTTCAAAAACAACTCAACTTCTTTTCCTCAGTGTAGCTATGTGAGATTTCCAACAGAGGAGAAATTTCTCTACTGTGTTTAAACTGAATGTATTTACAGAGGGTTAAAAATATCAGCACTTGCCGGGCGCGGTGGCTCAAGTCTGTAATCCCAGAACTTTGGGAGGCCAAGGTGGGTGGATCACGAGGTCAGGAGATCGAGACCATCCTAGCTAACATGGCGAAACCCTGTCTCTATTAAAAATACAAAAAATGGTGGCGGGTGCCTGTAGCCCCAGCTTCTCAGGAGGCTGAGGCGGGAGAACGGCATGAACCCGGGAGGTGGAGCTGGCAATGAGCTGAGACCAGGCCACTGCACTCCAGCCTAAGTGACAGAGTGAGACCCTGTCTCAAAAATAAATAAATAAATAAATAAATAATAAAATAAATTATATATATATATATATATCAGCACTTTACAGTCACCTGCTGGTGAAAATTGCCTTTAAAATAATTCATGAAGTAGGAAAAGCAGAATTTAAGTATCATAGAAAGCAATCCAGTTTTGGTTAAGATTTAGTATTTGTACAACACTAGGGGATATTTAGTGTGTAAATATATTTAATAATATATTTTGTGTTATGTTAGCATTTTTTTACAGACCTTAACTCATTTTAAATAGACATTAAAATATTCACTTCCCTCTTCTGATTAGGGAGACGCTCCCATTTTATGCCTAGCATTACCCTCATAGTTCTAGAATAGTTAGAACAGTTCTAGAGCACGTGAATCATATTGTAGATTGAAAAAAATAGGATCATTTACTGAGAGGGCTACAGACTACAAATTTTTAATAAATAAATATTTCACCATTTGTTGTGTTTATTGACCTTGAAAGAGAAAGTAAATTGTGTGAAATGTATAACTTTCATATGGTGCTGTCTCTCTGTGTTAGTAATCAAATGTCCCTCTAGCAAAAGAAAAACAATTAGAGAACCTCTACCGCCACCCCAAACGCTCAGATCCAAAACAATATGTCAAGACACACAATGTCATAAACCCTAGTGCCCTTTCCGGTTGCTGTTTTGCTGTCATGAATTGACACCATTAACACAACTTCAATTATACTATCAATCAGTTCTCCCTGAACTAACAGATTAGCTTGTTTCTTTCTTACTTTCTCTTTAAACTACAATTTAGTTTTTCCTAGGCATCCATCTACCTAAGAAGTAATTATAATTGGTTACAGAAGACCTAGGTAATAGTTAATAATATTTTAAATTAGATTGTGCCACAAGGTGGCAGACTTGCAGGTCCAGAATTGTCTTTAATAAGTGTTTTCCATACGAATTCAGTTTATAAATATTCCTTATCCCACCCACATAGGACTTTACACTCTTAAGCTTACTTCCCAATGGCATGATGCAAATAGCGCATAGGGAGGGTATAGAGAAATACTGCCTGTTTCTGTCTAGAAAATGACTAGAAGAAAGAAGGAAAGGAGGGAGAGAGAGAACGAAAGAAGCAGTCACCAATTTCCCCACTTGTGGCTGCAGAGTATAGGAAGGAGCTACCTCTGATAAATAAGGATAACATTAACGTCTGAGAAGGAGGCTCTTTGAGAGATCTAGAAAAGGTTTACTTCTTGGGCTGCCCCTCTCCTACCAACCCTCCTACCAACCTTGAATGAGATTCTAGGAACTTGGCACTATGATGGGATCTGACAGATGGAAGCCCTGAAGTTTCCTTTCCTGAAGCAACCCCAATTCGTATACGGCACAGGTATTCAGTCAGGATCTGGCTGGCCTGTCAAAAGGAACCCTGTAGCTGTCAAGCCAATAGATATGATGGGGGATCAATTGCAATCAGCAACCTGGAGCCAGTGGAGACTGAGTTGAGGACCAATCATACAAACCAACTCAAAAGGGACCAGATCACTAACTGACCCAATAACAGGCTTCAGCCATGACTACTAGCAAGGTTAACTGCGTCCATGCTTACAAAGAACATTGTGAGAGACCAGAAAAATAGAGGGCATCACTTTGGAGGACTTTGGTCCCTTTTCATGTCAAGGTGATCTTTAATATCCCTCTCTCAAAATAACACGAGACCACCTTGAGGTGAGAAGCAGGGGCAAGTGGAGGCTTGCTGAGAGTCCAAATATTTTATCCTGATAATCTGCATCTCTGAAAGATGCTTCTCAATATTATTGGACTAAGTTTAAACAAGATTGAGTATTTAGTGATAATTTTACTCCGTTGACCAAGTTGGTGATTGAGGTGGTCTCCAGATGACAAAATAAATGAATTTTCATTTAATTTGAATTACATTACCTTGCAAGAGAGGAAAGACAGTGTTCTTTCAGCTCCCCTCTTAGAGTCGGAAATATTCTCCTTTTTTTCTCTATCACATCATTGGAGAAAGGGAGGGAACACTGCAGCACTCTTGTGTTTTGAAAATATTCTGTGAATCTGAATTGATGTGCAAATGATTATTCACACTGAGAAAAAAAGAACTTTCTTTAAGCTCCATCTTTATAAAAAAATTAGTCTTTAATTAGAGTACTAGAGCTTACTGAAATTAAGAAGCTGTGTTTTGCACAATAAATAGTAGGGGCTCAGTACAAATTGTCATCACCATTTTGAAGTCTGTCTTCTTTTATGTTCCTTGTCTTCTGTATCTTACATGCTAAACCTGTTCTCCACCATTGTTGTGAGGGCCATCTCTCTGTTCCTTCCATCTATCAATCCATCAGCTCCTTTTTACTTGTGCCTTCCAAGCTTTGGTCCCATGAGTAGGTGTGTTAATGATGAAAATGCCAAGTTTTGCGCTTTATCTTGATGCCTTTCAATAGGGGACTGCCAGAAATACGTATAGTCAACAAAGCTGAGTTTACTGTAGCAACAAGAAAGACTAAACCATGAAGAACAGTGAGAGACTTCAAACAGGAGTTCAGGAAGTGAATGTTCTGAAGTGTATGTTGCAAAAAGCAAGAACACTTTTTTTCTGGGCGGCAGAAGAAACTAAGCAGGGCTAGAATCACCACTGGGGAATAAGTAATACAGGAGATAGAAAGAAATTATTTAGGCAGATAGTAGGGCAAGGGTTCTTGGCAGAATTTCTTTTCTAGCAAAAAGCAACCCCGAAAATCATTTCTTTTGTAACAATGAACAGCCTGAAAAATCAAGCTGCAAAGACAGATAAGAAAACTGGAAAATTGCATGGGGGAGTGCTGGCAGCTGCGCCAATAGAAAAGGGTTACCTGGGGGCCAGGCATGTCCAACATGGAGGCTCCATCTTCCCTTTTTTTGTTACCACGTGTACAGTAATAAAGAAATGGGCAACATGGAGCAGCTCAGGCAGATAACCTGCCTGCATAAAAAAAATTAGCAGGGGGCAGTCATTTGCACTTCCTATGCAAATGGCACAACTGGTCCAACCAGTTTTTCGTGCCCTATGTAGACCAGACAGCACCTCCCCACCAGCTCATCTATAAAACCCTCTGCATTTCACCACAGATCTGGTAACCCATTTTTCCAGGACCTCTCTCTGCGGCAGAGAGCTATTCTCTTTCTTTCGCCTATTAAACTTCCATTCTCAACCTCATTCTTTGTGAATCTGCATCCTTGTTCTCCGTGGAAATGAGACAACCAACCTCAGGTGTTACTCTATACAACCAGGTCGTTTCAGAAGCAGAAGTCGATTAAGTTAGCAGAGAGAGAAGAATATTTGGTCCTTTTTGTGGTTGCACAGAGGTTTTGTTTATGTTGTGCTGTTTAAATTTTTGTTGCAGTGGTATCATAGAGTATCGTTGTTTTTGTCTTGTTTTATCACAGTCACAGAGAATTCTCAGCCAATGTTGATGTTTTATGAAATTATGTTCAGCATGAATTTACTGTAGCCTATCTTGCAGCAATAAGGCCAACTATCAGCTATCAAGTCTTAGGGCTCTTGGTTTCTTTTCTTTTCTTTTCTTTTTTCCTTTCCTTTTCTTTTCTTTTCTTTTTTCCTTTCCTTTTCTTTTCTTTTCTTCTCCTTCTTTTTGTTTTGTTTTGTTTTGTTTTGCTTGTTTTGATCTTTGAGATAGAGTCTAGCTCTGTCACCCAGGCTGGAGTGCAGTGGTGTGATCTCCGCCCACTGCAACCTTCACCTCCGGGATTCAAGCCATTCTTCTGCCTCAGCCTCCCGAGTAGCTGGAACTACAGGCATGCACCACCATGACTGGCTAATCTTTGTATTTTTAGTAGAGACGGGGTTTAACCATGTTGACCAGGCTGGTCTCGAACTCCTGACCTCAGGTGATCCACCTGCCTCGGCCTCCCAAAGTGCTGGGATTACAGACGTGAGTCACGGTGCCAAGCCAGGGCTCTTATTTTCTTTCTCACATAGAAACTTCCACACTCTGAACTACCACATCTGCCATACCAGTTATCAAGCTTTTGCTGTCAAGAGTTGATCTGAAGAAAATTCTAATTATTTGCCTTGAAAATCCATTACAAATTAATGTTTTCTAATCCCACGTGCTCTTTCACTGCTCTTCAATAATAATAATAGTAATAATAATAATAATAATAATAATAATAATAAAACCTCTTGTTGAATTTCTACTATGATCACCGAAGCCACTTCAGACTTTTTACACACTCCTCAGTGGTATAATTTAATAAGCATCTTACTCTTGATAGATGACTACATCTACAAACTAGTTGAAAGACTGAGTACATATAATTAGAAAATTGTCTATCTAAACACCTTCGTTCTTCATTGTCTCTATACGATTCTGTAATTTTAAGGCCAACCCCTCATCCCAGGGCAAGACTTCCAATTTACTTTCAAAGCTTCTAGCTCCCCAGATTCCATGTTATCTAACTGCCTTTGATGATGTCCAATCAATTCTTTCCTCTCTGACTAACATCTTCCATCTTTTTGATTTTTATATAATAAATGATAGTTTCCTCTTGTCCACCTACATTCTTTTCCCAAACTAAAAATAAGCTAACCTATTTATCCTGGAGCTCTTATTTATTAACACACTTATTTGCCCTTATTTTGCCTTTACTTATTTTCTTTTTATCTTAAAAATGAAAAGTGTCAGAAAATTACAGAGAAAAATACAACACCAAGAATTAACAAGTTTTTATTTTTTAATGTTTTTATTTTAAAAAATCTTTACTACTGTAAAGATGTGTTGCCTTACAGACTGCAAGAATTACCTTGGCTAAAGGTCAGCATGTCATATAAAAGCAATCAAGTTCTTTTCTGGAATTTCTGTTTCACTCTTAAAATTACTTTGATCTCCAAGTCATCATATCCTGAAACTCTGTTGTTCTGACTTTTCTTTTCTCCACCCCTAACAGTAGTTCATCAAGTCCTAACGATTTTCCCTTCTCATAATCTTTCACAATGGTTGTTCTATGGGCAATGCCATCCCCAAGGCCTAAGCCTTATTAATTAATACAGAAGTCATTCAAATATTTTCTTAATGTTATCTAGAGTCTCCTATTTCCTATTATTACTATTACTATTATTATTATTATTATTATTATTATTTGAGATGGAGTCTCACTCTGTTGCCCAGGCTGGAGTGCATTGGCACGAGCTCAGCTCACTGCAGACTCCATCTCCTGGGTTCAAACAATTATCCTGCCTAGGCCTCCTGAGTAGCTGGGATTACAGCGGTGCACCACCACGCCCAGCTAATTTTTGTAGTTTTAGTAGAGACAGGGTTTCACCACGTTGGCCAGGCTGGTCACAAACTCCTGACCTCAAGTGATCTGCCTGCCTTGGCCTCCCAAAGTGCTGGGATTACAGGCGTGAGCCACTGCAGCTGGCCTCCAATTAATTTTTTATACTTTCAGATTTGTCTTTCTGAAATACCACAGTAACGTTTTCCCTTATTTGTTAAAAAAAAAGTCAAATACACAAAAAATGTGTGTCCATATTATTTCAGCTGATTGTCAAAATTCTCCAAAAGAGAATTGTCCATGCTACATTGGTAGTAGAGCCCTGTGATCCTGCCAGACTCAACTATTCACCATTCCCTAATAATGCATTTTTCTGTTTCTATATTGTTTACCCTGTATACAATTCAATCTTCTTCATTTCTCTCTTGATATCTACCCAACCTTAAGGTAATTTGGCCTTCTTTACCTTGTTGGCTTTACTGATTTCCCTAGTTCTTGTTAATATATGACTTAGTTTGAGTCATTTTTATAAGTCCTGTTATATGACACATAGAGACGATTCCTTTTATTAATATTTATTTCTCATATAATTATTTTTGAAGAGGTGAATTTTCATGGTAAAATTAGCTTAAAATGTTCATCTCTGGGATGATATATTCAACATGCTGAAAGAAAAAGTAAATTGCAGTCAAGAATACTATACCCAGAAAAGCTATACTTCAGAAATTATGGAGAAAAAAAGTATTTTCCAAATGTGCAAAAGCTGAGATAATTCGTCACTAGTATACTGGCCTTACAAGAAATGCTCAAGGGAGTCCTATTCTGGAAGCAAAATGACAATAATCACTATCATGAAAACAAGTAAAAGTATAAAACTCATGCTAGAGTATATACACAAAGGGGAAAGATAAAAGAATCAAACTTTAGCACTACAGAAAACCAACAAACCTCAATTATAAACATTAAGAGAGGAAGAAAGGAACAGAGGATGTACAAAACAACCAGAAATCAATTAACAAAATGACAGGAGTAAGCCCTCACCTATCAGTAATAACCTGGAATATAAATGATTTAAATTCCTCACTTAAAAGAGACAGATATGCTGAATGAATTAAAGAAAACATGACCCAACTACATGCTGCCTACAAGGAACTCACTTAATACGTATAAACTGACAATGAAGGGATGGAAAAAGATATTCCGCATGAAACGAAACCAAAAATGAGCAGGAGTAGCTATATTTATATCAGATAAACAGACTTTAAGTCAAAAATTAGAAATATATAGAGAAGTCTGAAGGGCACTCTGGACATATAGTCAAATACTTCTGAGGCGTGACCAAGAAAACACGTCCAAACAACTTCATCCATCTACGTTAGATAGCCAGGTTGTGTTTTCTTTTAGTTTAGATGTAAATTGTTCCATTTCACCTGTGATGTTAATCTAGGTACAATATGAAGCTAGTTGCCAGATTTTTGCATCTATAATATAATCTTTAAACCTTTTCTTGATTTTGTATCTGTTGTATAAGAGGTCTTTGCCTAAAAGCTTTAGACATAGCAACCCATTAGACTGAAAATGTATCAAAGAATTTCCTTCCAATCCTGTAGAATTTCTTTTACTGTGGGCTTCTACCTTGATTGACAACAATTTCTTTGGGTAGCATCACGGCATTAAATATATTAGCTCTCAGTGCACATATTTATTCTTTTATTTTTTAGTAATTTAACATTTCTAGAAATAGCCACACTTTAGTCACTTGAATTGATTTAGCTTCTAGTTAAGGAACTGGATTCTATAAGAGACTGGACTAGTTATAATAGATGAAGTAATACATATTAAATAGTATACTCATTAATGTATGTTAATAGAAGCAATACTATGAATGTATAGTATTGTTTATTCCAACCATATGAATGCAAACTGCTTCTGATCCTTCTTATGGAATGACATAGAAAATAATGCATTATTAGATCAATAGTTGCAAACCATGTATCAAAGATTGCATTACTGTGCTCTAGTAAACAAACCCAATTCAATACAGTAGCTGCAATAAGAGCTGTTACATAGTTAATTTTGCAGTAGTCTATGGTTATCTGTGATAACCCATCTACTCTGTGATTGGCCAGATTGATTAATTAAATAGAATGCCCCCCAAAATAATAAAGCTACTGATGAAGACAGAAGCCCGATTAAAAGTTTATGAATTAACAACTCTCTAATTTTTAAATAAGCATGCCATTTGTCTGTTTAGCTTATATACAGCTTGCATTAATTATATGCCACTAATAAAATTATTTGAATTTCCAAAAACATCTCTGTTCTCATCAGTTTCCCAATTCACACTCATAATTCCTTGGCTCAAAATTTAATCTTCCGTATTTTCATCTAAATTTGCCATTGATACTACATTCACTCAAGTGATCCAATATTTTGGATATTTTGTTTCCATAAGTAAAAAATTATGTATGGGGCATTACTTCTTCCTTATAGGATTAAAATAAACCATTATGAGAGCCATTTACAATTTCATCAAAAACATTTTTTATATTGGGAAATAATATAACCACAAATCCCAGCTAAGTGGTAATCTTCCTTGATGTTGAAATTCCATTGTTTCAACATACAGTCCCAAGAATATGAATTCCCATACAGCACTGAATCCTTATCACAAGGAATTGTTGCTGATTCTGCTGGCTGTAGCCCAGCTCCTTTAGTAATTTTTCTCCACTGAACCAAAATGAATAATAAAGTATGTTCTCTGTGCTCCTTAGCTCCCACATATCTCCACCCACCCATCTTCTGTTCCATATCCAAAAAATAAACCTACATATACTTTTAAATATATTATGGTGGATCTAATTTAGAATTCTATACCAGGATGTTAACATATTTATTATTTCTCATAAACATGCTCCAATGCCAAAATTGGCCATTTCTCCTAAAACTGATAAAAAAGGTACTTTCCTTTTGTGCATTAATTTCGTATCACTCTTAAATATTGTTTATTATTTGAGATAAAATTATTCAAATGTAGTAGGTTTGTATTACAAGTTACAAAGTTATTAAAATACTAAGATATTTTTAAAAATGGTGTACTCCCTCCAACAAGTGAGAATAAAAAAATAGAAAGCTATTTACCATGAGTCAGGAAATTTGAGTCACTTATGTGTGCAAAAATAGATAATCTTCAGTAGTTCAAAGATTTGAGCCACCTGTCAAGGACAGCATTGAGTGACAAGTATTAGGAGCACTTGGTCTTCACAGAATAACATGAAGTGTTAGGAAAGAAATTAACACCATTTCTCTACAAAGTGTTTAGGAGTAGCTGAGAATTTACAAGGCTATAAACTATGAAAAATATCCTGGTGTAACCCTAGCAGGGACAGAATGCTTCCAGTTCATGGGATAATAGCATTCAAATCTGAACAAGTTTCAAAAGAATTACAGATTCCTAAGTCAGCATTGCTCATTTTTCATCTAAAGTGTGCTGCCCTTCCCTATTATTTACTTTTATTATATACTCTTCCTGTCTTAACAAAAAATTTAGCCCTGTTGTATTGAGTCATGAGAGAATAAAACTCGTGGCAAAAATCTAAAGTACATTGTCAGTGATAAAGTTAAGAAAATCTCTGACTTCCATGGACAATTTAGTACTAAAATCAACCCAATTAGTCATATTTTATTTTATACTCCTAGTTGTTTGGTAGAGAACAGATTAAGAACATGTGTGTTTGTGGGAATAAGCTCATCTTCACATTATGAATGATGTAGACCTCATCTCCCTGGAATTCAACACAACTGTGTTTGTTGGCCTAGTAAAGATGCACAGTCAGGGTAAGCATGGTTTCTTGTGGATGTCTTTATTTTCCAATAGCATACCATGCCAATGAAATTCAATTTCTAGTCTTGGAGATGGGCAGGAATTCACTCTCCATTGCACTGATTCATTTACAGTTTCTCTATAACTGCCTAAGATAGTAAAAGGCAGTATGATACTAATATGTTTTTAAAACTCAGGATTATATCTGTAATTTTCTAATTTAACATTATAGATTGTTAAAGAAAAAATATTCGTGACACTTGTTAAAGATAGTAAGGCAGACTTTATTCAAAGGCCAACAAGGACAATTGGAGGTATATAATAACCAATGAACAGGGTGGTGGATCAGTGGATGAAAAATTTCTAAGATAAAATATCAAGAATAAGGGGTTTCTGGCTAAACTAACTTGATAAGATCATTGCTGAAGACAGACCAGAGTTATAAGATGTTAAGAAGTGTGGTCAGATACCAAGGGTGGGGGATTTTCCCTAAACATTCTTAGTGGAATTCTTGCTCAAACTGGATTCTGTAAGGACAGGGAGGGAAGCCCAAGGTCCAGGATAATCAAGCAGGAGATTCAGAGGAGCTTGGCTAAAGTTTTGGTCAAAGGAGAGAGTTTTTTGCTAAGATGCTCTCAGTCCTTATGTTAGATAGAGAATATTAACACAGTAGAACTAGACTTTGGATTCTGAAGGCAACTTTATTATTTCTGCAACAGAGAATAATCCAAAGAATTAACACCTCCATGGGAGTTAGGGACCTGATACTCTGTCTTTGAGAATTATAATAGCCCAACGCTCAACCAATACTACTGGGTAAAGAAATATCTGACTGGAACAACATTAATCAGCCACTGTTATTATAACCCAGGATCAACATATTTGCATAGATTGGGAATGTGTTTACTGTCTTGGTTTCAAGGACTTGCCTTACACATGTATCCCAAAAGGGTCTTTTGCAGAGTTGTCTGCAAATCAGCATAGTTTAAATTCTCAAAAATGCCAAAAAGTAGCAATTCTTTTCATCATTTATTAAGATAATCAATAAAAGTGAGCATTTTGTAACAAGAATGGGCCATCAGGAGAAATGCAAACAGGAAAATGGAAAAAATAACCTATAACTAGCAAATGAAAAAAATAGAAGTTCAAAGTTTTAGCTACTTTAATGGAGATGGTCATCATTTATTTTGCCCTCTCAAACATTTTGTATGTCATTATGTAAAAGAAAGTTAAAGCCATCATATAAGAGAATACCAATCCATTCTTCCCACTTACGGTCAGACACTCAGGTTCTGAATTTCTTACACGGAAATGCTCTAAAGGTTTCTTCAGGTTTAAGAGGTTCAGAAACTGGTAGGGAAAGTGAAAATAATTTAGACTAAATGATTTTTTTATTGCCCCTGTGGGAGGGAAACAAAAATGACTCAACTGTTTTAATAAGGCTTAAGGTTCATTTAAAGAATCTTCATGATTCATCTGCTTTATTTTTTCTGTCATGAAACCACTCAACACTGTTCCCAAAAGAAGAGACAGAAATGATAATAAGAAGGATACCAGCATATAAAGATAATGACTGGTAAAATTAGTTTAAAAAGTTAAACAAGGCGTAGCATTCAGACAGTAAATGTTAGTCTTAATGGGTGGTGTGTGTGTGTGCGCGCGTGTGTGTGTGCGGAAATTATTCTCATTTTATGGTTATCACATATCCACATATGATGCTTAGCTGAAGTCAAATTCATTTCTCAACTTTCAAGATAATAAGTTGCCTCAGAAATAACCTGCAACTTCTTATAAACATAACCATTGTAAAGTATTTTCAAAGTGGAGAAGTGAAAGTATTATTTTTTCTCTAGTTCAGTGAGTAGGCTAAAAGTATATATATTTTTCATTTGTTTTATTTTTCTTTTTTTGTCATGTCGTTAAACTGGAAATGCTGATTCATTAGCCTCTGATGATTGGTGCTTGCAAAGTGCCTTACTTAACAGTTTGTCTCAACACATTTATTTACAAGCAGGTCACATGGCATGTAGGTGAAATGCTCTGACTTTCACTGTTGCTTGAGAAAGGCTTTGACAGAACACAGTCAGTTCCTCCCTTGGCAACAGAGTCTGGCAATGAAAACTCCTGCTCATGGTCCCTTTTTGTTTACCCAGTATTATTCCTGCTCCTTTGAAAAATATTGCTGAAAATGACTGATCCCCATTATCCCTCTGTAATATCTATATTGATTAAACAAACAAAGAAAAAATGGTGAGTAGGCTTTGGCAAAGAAAACACTGGAAATTATTCCACCTCCAGCAAACCTGCAAGATAATTATATATATTTTTGTCTAGGCTGGAGTTTTTTATAATATATTTTTCCAACTTCTGCAGTATATTTTTATCAGTTTGGACACTCGTCAATAAAATTTCCTAATCCTATCAAAATACCAATGACATTCTTCACAGAAATAGAAAAAAAATCCTAAAATTCATATGGAACCACAATAGACCCAGAATAGTCAAGTAAGTATTGAGCAAAAAGAACAAAGCTAGAGGCATCAATCACATTACCTGACTTCAAATTATACTGTATAGTAACCAAGACAGCATGATACTGGCATAAAAAAAAACAACACATAGACCAATGGAAGAGAATAGAGAGTCCAAAAATAAATCTACTTATTTATAGTCACTTCTTTTTTGACAAAGTCACCAAGAACATACATTGGGGAAAGAACAGTTTCTTTAATCAATGGTGCTGGAGAAACTAATTATCCATATGCAGAAGAATAAAAGGAGACCCTTACCTCTCATCATATATATAGATCTAATCAAATTGGATTAAAATACCTGAAACTATGAAATTACTAGAAGAAAACATTGGAGAAATGTTTCCAGACATTGACCTAGGCAAAGATTTCTTTAGTAAGTACTCAAAAGCACAATAACCAGAGCAAAAACTTAAAGATGGGATTATATCAAGCTAAAAAACTTCTGTACAGCAAAGGAAGCAATCAACTAAGTGAAAGACAACCTACAGAATGATAGAAAATATTTGTGTACTATGCATCTGACAAGGGGTTTGTATTTAGAATATATGAGGAACTCAAACAGCTCAATAGCAAAACTTCCCAAATAATCCAATGAAAAACGGGTAAAAGATATGAATAGATATTTCTCAAAAGATGACATACAAATGGCCAACAGGTTTTTTAAAAAATGCTCAATGTTGCTAATCATCCGTGAAATGCAAAACAAAACCACTAAGAGATATCATCTCACTGCAGTTAAAATGGCCGTCATTAAAAAGACAGGAAGTAACAAATGCTGGTGATGATGTGGAGAAAGGGGAATGCTCGTACACTGTAGGTGAGAATGTAAATTAGTACAATCACTATGGGAAACAGTTTGTAAATGACTCAAAAATTTAAAAATGGAAATACCATATGATCCAGAAATTCCACTGCTGAGAATATATCCAATAAAGAAGGAAATCAGCATATTGAAGATATACCTGCACTCCCATGTTTTATTGTGGCACGATTCACATTAGCCAAGATACAGAATTAACCTATGTGT
This sequence comes from Mandrillus leucophaeus, assembly GCF_000951045.1. Taxonomy (NCBI): domain Eukaryota; kingdom Metazoa; phylum Chordata; class Mammalia; order Primates; family Cercopithecidae; genus Mandrillus; species Mandrillus leucophaeus. The sequence continues at coordinate 566,863 of NW_012105464.1, forward strand.
CCATTAATGAATGAATAATAAAGAAAATGTGGTACATTGAAATATTATTCTACCATAAAAGAGAATGAAATCTTATTATTTTCAGCAATGTGGGTGGAACTGAAGGACATTACGTTAAGTGAAATAAGCAAGGCACAGAAAGACAAATATTGAATGTTTTCACTCATGTGTGGGAGCTAAACAAATTGATTTCGTGGTGGTAGTGAATAAAATGGTGGTTACCAGAGGCTGGGAAGGGTAGTGGGGGGAGGGGATAAAGAGGGGTTGTTGATGGGTACAAGTATACAGTTAGAGGGAATATGTAGTGTTTGGCATCACAAAGGTGTGACTGTAGTTAACAATAATTCTATGTATATATCAAAATAACTGGAAGAGTATACTTGAAATAATCCCAACACAAACAAATCATAAGTGTTTGAGGTCTGGTATCCCAATTACCAGATCTGATCATTATACATTGTACCCTTTTATGAAAATATCACATGTATCCCATTGAGATATACAACTGCTATGTATCTATAAAAATTAAAAAATAAAAAAGAGAAAATTTCCAGAATGTATCATAGCAGCAGTGGATGTAGGAAAAAGTAAAAAGGAAAAGAATTGCTATGTTGTACCCAGGCTAGGCCTATGTGTTCTCAATTATCAGAACATCTCCTACCTACTCAAATGTTTTTAATATCCATTAAAAATAGTTGAAGGTCTCCTATTGCTCCTGAGCATAGCAGTGCTATCATTTGCCAGTGTTTATCCAATGAACATGAGCCAGAAATGCCAAATTATTTTTATTTTGTCTGTATTATTTCTCTCATTATTCTCCCTTGCTTTACTGACTTATTCTTATCCCCTGCTACTGTGTTTCACATCTTCAAGCAGGCTCCCACTGAAATCCTCCTGTCCCTTCTCCACCATCACTTCCCAATTTTGTCATTCCTCATATTCATCCCAGATTCTTGTTCCTTGTCTCCTTTCCTGGACAACACTGGAGTGAGTAATTGAATTCTAATTATTCTGTTTTAAATTTTCCAGTTCAGAGAATTCACAATTCGAATCCAGCCCCTGGGACAGGGAAGGTGGCTGAAGTCTTGTTATGCCAAGTATGACTTGAGGACCAGCAGCATTCGCATCATATGGTAGACTGGTAGAAATATACAAGCTCAAGTTTTACTACAGACGTACTGAATTAGAATCCATTTACCTGCATTTTAAAAAGATTCCCTATGTAATTGTTTCTGCACATTTTAAAGCATGAGAAACACTGGACTAGACTTAAAGAGTGTAATTGGATTGGTCCTCAAATTTATTTTTAACAGCACATCTTTCTCAGGAAAATAAACAGAGTACATTTACCTCAAAATATGAATGTAGCTGGATGTCACATTGGGAGTTTCCACTGAGGAATGAGGATACAGCACACACAACATTCCAAAGTGTGTCTGCTGTACTAAATCCAAATTTTCAAAGAAAATAAAAGACTGCTAATTTTCTCAAATCCTGAAATCCTTTAAGGGTATTAAAGAGTAGACTTTGGAAAGCAAATTTGTGAGATTTCTCTGGAGGAAGCTGTTGTCATGCTGTGATCTCACCCGGTTCCCCCATCAATCCCAAGGCAGAGAGTTGGAGATGGCATGATCTCACCTCAATCCTGAAGAGAAGGATTTGAAGGAAGCCAAGACGCTCATCTGTGCTTCTTGGGATTTTCAGAGTTTAGTGGACTGGACTATCACTACCGAGAAGCAAACCATAAAGTCAGGTCAGATGTGATGGTGAGCTCTTTGGTGACAAAGCAAAGGAAAAGTGAGTGTACAGAAATCAGCCTGCCCTCCAAGAGTTTGACAGGAGGAAATAATGAATGTTTCCCTTAGTCCACAAGTAAAATAGAGCTGGAGACAACTTGACTCTGGCCCAAGAAACCCAATAGGGAGGGTACAGAGACTGCTAAACGTAAATTCCAGAAGTCAGTTAGAAACATCCATTGATTACTTAAAGATGAGTCTATGAAACTCACTGCAGAAAGGGAGAAGGCCTACGTATCAAGCACAGCAAAGTTGATTAGACGTACTGTAGTAAGAGAGACCTCATGTAAGGGAGTCTTAGGAAAGGGGAAGTCAGGGGAGAATATTTACAGAATTTTAGAATCTGGATTTGGTGATTTTAAGGCTGATCTTGTGAATAAGGGAACTGTTTAACATTGGGCACAGTTGATTATATAAAAGCTTTGGATTACTTTAGTGGATTCAGTCTTACATTCCCAGAGAAACTATTTCCTGGAGCAAGTAGGTAAATTATGTATTTTTTATTCTCAGTAAGTGGCCTTTTATGACAAAATTTCCTAGGGTTGAGGGGAGATGTGAATGGCAAATTATTGCTAATGGATATGGACTTATTTTAAGAGTCATGAAGATGTTCTGAAATTAGATTGTGTTGATGGTTGCATAACTATGTAGATATACAATAAACATTGAATTATACAATATAACAGAATGAATTTTTTTTTTGCAATTTTCAAATTTAATTTTATTTGGAAACAACCTCAAATATACAGAAGAGGTGCAAGTAGAGTACAATGAGAAAGTTTTTTTTTTTCCTGTATAGTATGAGATATACATATCAACAAACCTATTATTAAATACATATATATGTAATAAGTTAGATTATGAGCATGTGTGTGTCTCTAAATGTTTACGTGGTAGCAACTACTGACAGTCACTGGTCAACTCTGAGACGACCAGGACATTGTAGACCTATCTATTTGTTTTTTAAAAAAGCATAATAGCTCTAATGTCAACTATGATTTATATTGTGCTGTGTCAGCAGTTAACCTCTGTGGAGGAACAAAAGATTTGCATCAAAGACATAAATACTTTGGAAAATCGAAGCCTTGCATTTATTTTTTAATTTTTAATTTTTGTGGGTACATAAGTATATATATTTGTGGGAAACATTAGATGTTTTGATATAGGGAATCAATGCATAATAATCACATCGTGGGAAATGGAGTATGTATCCCCTCAAGTGTGTAACCTTTGTGTTACAAATAATCCAATTATACTCTTTTACTTACTTTAAAGTGTATAACTAAATTATTTTGACTACAGTCACCTCGTTGTTCTATCAAATACTAGGTACTAATAATAACATCACAGAAAACAGGGTATCCATAACTTCAAGCAGGTATCCTTTCTGTTACAATCAAATTACACTCCTTTAGTTGTTTAAAAATGTACCATTATTATTGATTATAGTCACCTGTTGTGCTATCAAATAATAGGTCATATTCATTCCTTCTAACTATTTATTTTGAACACATTAACCATACCCACCTGCCTGGCAACCCCTCACTACTCTTCCCAGCATCTGGTAATCATTCTTCTACTCTCTGTGTCCATGAGTTCAACTGTTTTTATTTTTAGATCCCACAGATAAGTGAGAACATGTGATGTTTCTCTTTCCGTGCTTGATTTATTTCACTTAACATAATGATCTTCAGTTCTAACCATGTTGCTGCAAATTACAGGATCTCATTGTTTTTTTATGGCTGAATAGTAGTTCATTGTGTATATGTACCACATTTTCTTTATCCATTCATCTGTTGTCAGACACTTAGGTTGCATCCAAATCTTGACTTGCAAACAGTGCTACAACAAACATGAGAATGCAGATATCTCTTAAGTATACTGATTTCCTTTCTTTTGGGTATATACCCAGCAGTCAGATTGCTTGATCATCTGGTAGTTCAATTTTCAGTTTTTTGAGGAACCTCCAATTTGTTTTCCATGGTGGTTGTACTAATTTACATTTCCACCAAGAGTATGGAAAGGATCCCTTTTCCCCATAACCTGACCAGCATTTGTTATTGACTGTCTTTTGAATATAAGCAATTTTAACTGTGGTAAGATGATATTTTATTGTAGTTGTGATTTGCATTTCTTTGATGATCAATGATCATGAGCACCTTTTCATATGCCTTTTTGTCATTTCTATGTCTTTTATTCAGAAATCTCTATTCAAAATTTTGCCCATTTTTTATCAGATTATTAGATTTTTTCTCTATATGATTTTTTGAGTTCCTTATGTATTCTGGTTATTAATCCATGATCAGGTGGATAGCTTGTCAATATTTTCTCCCATTCTGTGGGTTATCTACTCTCTTTGTTGATTGTTTCCTTTGCTGGTCAGAAGCTTTTTAACTTGATGTAATCCCATTTGTCCATTTTTGCGATGGTTGTCTGTGCTTGTTGAGTATAGTTCAAGAAATGTTTGCCTAGATCTATGTCCTGGAGATTTTCACCAAGGTTTTCTTGTAGTAGTTTCATAGTTTGAAGTCTTAGATTTAAGATTTTAACCCATTTTGATTTTATTTTTGTATATGATGAGAGATAGTGGTGTAGTTTCATTCCTTTGCATATAGATAACCAGTTTTCCTAGCACCATTTATTGAAGAAACTCTATTTTCCAATATATGTTCTTAGCACCTCTGTCAAAAATTAGTTCCCTGTAAATGTATGCATTGCTTCTGGGTTCTTTATTCTATTTCATTGGTCTATGTGCCTGTTTTTATGCCAATACCATGCGTTTGGGTTACTATAAGAATGTAGTATAATTTAAAGTTAGGTAATGTGATTCCTCCAGTTTCATTCTTGTTGCTTAGGATAGCTTTGGGTATTCTGGGTCTCCTGTGGTTCCATATACATTTTAGAATTGTTTTTTCTACTTCTGTGAAGAACAGCACAGGTATTTTCATAGGGATTGCATGGCCTCTGTAGATTGCTTTGGGTAGCATATACATATTAACAATATTGATTCTTGCAATCCATGAACAAGGAATGACATTCCATTTTTTGGTGTCCTCTTCAATTTCTTTCTTCAGTGTTTTATAGTTTTTATTATAGAGTTTTTTTCACTTCTTTGGTTAATTCTAACGTATGTAATTTTATTCGTGGCTATTGTAAATGAGATTACTTTTTTAAATTTCTTTTTCAAGTTGTTCATTGTTGGCATATACAAACGCTACTGAGTTTTCTATGTTGATTTTGTATACTGCAACTTTACTAAATTTATTTAACATTTCTAATAGTTTTTTGTGGCATCTTTAGATTTTTCCAAATATAAGATCATATCATTTGCAAAAAAGGATAATTTGATTTCTTCCTTTCCAATTTTGATGCCCTTTCTTTCTCTTGTCTGATTGCTCTATGTTAAATAATAGTGATGACAGTGGGCTTCTTTTGCATGTTCTAGATGTCAGAGGAAAGGCTTTCAGTTTTCCCCATTCAGTATGATAGATGTGTTTCTGTCATACACTGCTTTTATTATGTTGTGGTATGTTGCCTCTAAACTCAGCATTTTCAGCTTTTTTAATCATGAAGGGATGTTGAACTTTCTTAAATGCTTTTTCAGCATCAATTGAAATGATTGTATGATTTTTGTCCTTCATTCTGGTGATAGGATATATCATATTGTTTGATTTTCAAATGTTGAACCATCCTTACATCCCAGGGATAAATTTTACATGGTCATGATGAATGATCTTCTTATAATATTGTTGAATTCAGGTCGAGGATTTTTGTATCAATATTCATTAGAAATATTGTCCTGTAGTTTTATATTTTATGTGTCTTTGTCTGGTTTTGGTATCAAGGTAATACTGTCCTCGTTGAGTGAATTTGGAAGTATTTCTTCCCCTTCTAATTTTCAGGATAGTGTGAGAAGAATTCACATTAATTCTGCTTTAAAAGTTTGGTAGAGGGCCGGGCGCAGTGGCTCACGGTTGTAATCTCAGCAGTTTGGGAGGCCAAGGCAGACAGATCACAAGGTCAGGAAATGGAGACCATCCTGGCCAACATGGTGAAACCCTGTATCTACTAAAATTATGAAAATTAGCCTGGCATGGTGGTAGGTGCCTGTAATCCCAGCTACTCAGGAGGCTGAGGCAAGAGAATTGCTTGAAACTGGAAGGCAGAGGTGGAAATGAGCCGAGATCGCACCACTGCACTCCAGCCTGGGCGAAAGAGCGAAACTCCAATTCAAAGAAAAGAAAAGAAAAAAGAAAAAATGTTTGGTAGAATTCAGCAGTAAAGCCATTGGGTCTTGGGCTTTTCTATACTGACAGACTCTTTATTATGGCCTCAATATTGTTAGTTGTTATTGGTTTTGGATTTCTCCCTGGTTCAATCTTGGTAGGTTGTATGTATTGAGAAATTGGTCAGTTAAAAAAAAATCCATGACCTTTGTGTTCACTGATCTTTTGTATTGTTTTCTTCAGTTCAAATTCATTTATTTCTGCTGTAATCTTTATTATTTCCTTTCCTGTATGAATTTTGGATTTGGTTTTCTCTTGCTTTTCCAGTTTTTAAAGATGCATCTTTAGATTGTTTATTTGATGTTTTTCTTCTTTTTTGATGTAGTCACTTATAGCTATAAACTTCCCTCCGACTAATGGCTTTGCTCTGTCACATCGGCTTTGGTATATTGTGTTTCCTATATCATTTGTTTCAAGAAATTTTTCAATTTATCTTAATTTCTTCATTGACCCACAGACTGCTACCTGTTATCACTCTTTGGAAATAGCTATTCAACATAACTAATTATCAGGGAAATGCAAATCAAAACCACAATGTGATATCACCTCACTCCTACAAGAATGGCCATAATTAAAAAATTAAAAACTATAGATGTTGGTGGAGATGCAGTGAAAAGGGGAACAATTTTACACTATTGTTGGGAATGTAAACTAGCACAACCACTATGGAAAACAGCGTGGAGAGTCCTTAAAGAACTAAAAGTAGATCTACCATTTAATCCAGCAATCCCACTACTAGGTATCTACCCAGAGGAAAAGAAGTCATTATACGAAAAAGATATTTGCACACGTGTGTTTATATTAGCACAATTTGCAATTGCAAAAATATTAAACCAACCCAAATGCTCATGAATCAACAAGTGGATAAAGAAAATGTGGCATATATATACAATGGAATACTACTCAGTATTCCATTGAAATGAGAAATAATGGTAGTCATTATTTCTCATTTCAATGAGAAATAATGGTAGTCATAGCAACTTGGATGGAATTGGAGACTACTATTCTAAGTGAAGTAACTCAGGAAAGGAAAACCAAACATCATATGTTCTCACTCACATGTGAGAGCTAAGCGATGAGAATGCTAAAGTATAAGAATGATACAATGGACTTTGGGGATTTGGGGAAAAGGTTACACGGTGGCAAGGAATAAAAGACTACACATTAGGTACAGTGTACAGTGCTTGTGTGTTGGGTGCACCACAATCTCAGAAATCAACACTAAAGAACTCATTCATGTAACCAAACACCACCTTAAAAAAGTAAATAAATAAAAAAAGAAAAATTGATATATCCCCCCAAAAATCAATTGTACAATAAAGAAGAATTACCTTAAAATCCATGTGAAAAAAAAAAACCCACAACCAACCAACCAACCAATACAACAAACAAAACCTCCTGAATTTTAGTTCTGTAAAAGCTCAATATAAGTCAAGTATAATTTGGCAACTGAGAAACTCTTAGGCTGCTATAATAGTAATATGAAATACTAGATTAGTGTGAAATATCATATTAATATGGAATCTTAGATAAGCTTTGTTGAATCTATCCTGGCATTAGAATTAGTGACTCACTAGGATATTGTTGAGGGGAGTTTTATTTCTACTACCCAGAGTGTGTTTCTTTTCTCAATGTAAAAGAGTTTATAGTTCATGTGTTCCTGCCATAATTGAATCAAAAAGCATTCTTACACATAATTTGACTTCTCCAATAATATTTTTAAAATATCGGCTGAGTACAGTGACTCACACCTGGAATCTCGGCACTTGGGGAGGCCAAGGCGGGCAGATCACCTGACGTCAGGAGTTCAACGCCAGCCTGGCCAACATGGTGAAACCCCTTCTCTACTAGAAATACAAAAATTAGCCAGGTGTTGTGGTGCAGACCTGTAATCCCAGCTACTCAGGAGGCTGAGGCAAGAGAATCACTTGAACCCATGAGGCAGAGGTTGCGGTGAGCCAAGATCACGCCATTGCACTCCAGGCTGGGTGACAGAGTGAGACTTGATCTGAAAGAAAGAAAGAGAAAGAAAGAAAGAAAGAAAGAAAGAAAGAGAGAGAGAGAGAGAGAGAGAAAGGAAGGAAGGAAGGAAGGAAGGAAGGAAGGAAGGAAGGAAGGAAGGAAGGAAGGAAGGAAGGAAGAAAGAGAGGCAAGCATTTTCAGAAAATGCACAACATAGATCCTAGACTGTGACCCTCAAGTGTACTATTTTACTCATCTTGAATTCAATACTTTATTGATGCTTAAAGTATATTCTTAAGATATTCATCACCATATTTGCTGATGATTCAAAGAAAACTATTGTCTCTTGTTAGAAAATAATTTTCACTTACAGAAGGAAAACAACATTAAACCAAGGAAATCAATTGTACTTTAGAAACAATACGATGTTGGAGGAAAGAGTTTGTCAGTTGATAACATTATGAAAACCTGAAACATCCTATAATGGAAATGAACAAACAGACATGGCTGCCACTCTTTACTATGTAAATTTATGAGGAGTTGTTTCACGTCTATTTTTCATGGTAGATAGATGTGACTGTATTATTTTATTGTGTTGGTTTCCTAATTTCCTATGCACAGGGTAATGTTCACCAATGACTAGTGGATAATATATACAAAAATAGAAACAATATAAATTATCTATGAGAAGGATGTGAAATAGGAAAATCTAAGTACTGTAATTCTAAACTAGTGATAGTATTATTATTAAAAATAATAGCTTTATTTGTTTTGAGCAACTATTATTTCCAGACACAAAGTCAGGTCCTTTAAAATGCAACTTTGCTTCTGTATTTTGATAAACATGATCTCAAATGTCGCCTACACTATTACCCAAAAGCAAGTATTCTGTTTTGATGAGTATAAATTATCCTGGATGGTTTTCTAGAAAAAAGGAACACTTTTAACAATCTGTATCAAAGACGGATTACTCTAATGTGGATAAAATTAAGAAATAATGACCAACCATCCAGTGAAATATCTGAAAATTGAATTTGAAAATTAATTAAATGTTAATAAAAGCTTATAATAAAATGCAAAAAAATGATTAAAACTGGGTTAGAAGTATCTTGCTAAATCACAGGGCTTGGGGAAAATTCTCTACAGACACAAAATAAAGGGCAAAAAAAGAGTTTTTCCATTATTCTTGGTCTGGTGAGTTCACTGATGTCCACCAAGAGGCTGGAAATGGGAAAGTGACCTACAAGGATGCAAGGCAGCCTAGTGAGGTGCAAGGATCACTGAACTAGAAGTCAATAGTTCTTGGTCCTTGCTCACTGTTTCACTCTGAGGAAGTGATTTCTCTTCTTTGAGCCTTAGCTTTTTCATTCATAAAATAAAGGAATTGGAATAAATGATGGTTGAGGTCTTTTTATGTTCCAAAATACTATAATTACTAGATAACTAAATGCATTTTTATTGTCTTACATTCATATTTTACACATTTATTGTGAAATATTAATTTCTCTATTACAGCAGTTTGGCCTATCCCAAGGTGAGAGGAATTTAATCAGTATATGGAATAAATAAAATGATTTTAGACTTGCTTTTCGTACAGTTTTGAAATTGGCATGCACTCCTAAAACACAGATGGGAAAGGTATCTCTGTCTCTCTCTGTCTCTCTCTCTCTCTCTCTCTCTCTCTCACACACACACACACACACACACAAAAGCACACACATACATCTCTACCTACATTATCCATATCATTTCTGATTATGTCCAGCAACCGGAAGGCAGCCTCAGCATATACAGCAGTCATGACCTCAGATATCTTCTATTTTGAGGCACCATGCTGCCCAGGAGTCAAGACAGTGAAACAAGTCAGCAAAAATATATTAAATGCCTGCCTGAGTCTGACCTGCACCAGGAGATAGGACAGACAAATATGGCAAGAGTACTTCCTCTTTAGGAGCTTATATAGAAACTAAGTATTATATAAACCTGAGCCCAAGACTCTTCTGTATCCGATTCCATTGTAACTCTCTTTAACCATCTGATTAAATCAAGGGTGTCAATATCTCTGAAAGCTATGTAGACCCTGTGCACAGGGAGAAACAATGTTTTTATCTCCATATGGCTCATGAGGAAACATTCAGTGTCATAAGCACCTTGCTGCTACATTGTGTCATATCTTTGGATTGAGGTAACAGGGCCAGCAATATCTTATCACCTGGAGGTGAAAATAGAACAGCCTAGTTTTCATCAGAGGAAGTAGTGGCCCATGACTCAGAGTTCTAGATCAAAGGTCTGACACTGGTTGGGGCATGTTTAGACATATAATCTCCATTTAGTGCTACGTCTTAATTGACAAACATGGAAAAATGCTACTGCCTGACCTGGCAACAGTGTAGATAGAAGTAGCTATGAAAATTCATTACATTATTGGAAGTGAAGAGAGGGACACATTGATTCTGTATATTGAGTTTAAACTGAAAGATACAACTTTTTCTAGTTTCTCTAATACATGATTTTTAAAATAAGCCATTAAGAAAGTTGATGGAGCATTTGTGTAACATCAGATGTCAATTTAATCTTAAGTAAAGTGACTTTCTTCCATCTCATAGTACAAAATGACAATTGCGGTTAATGAATTGTGGATCCACTTTGGAAATAATAATCTTACTTACCTTCTAGCCACTAATTTAAATGTTTATCAAATAGTTATTATGTGCCCTGAATTTTAGTCAATAAGATTTACTTCACTTATTAAAATTCAAAAGAACCAATAAAGAATTATTTGCGAATTACTTCAGTAATATTTTAGGAAAAGTAATGGTTATTTTTGACATGATATATACTGCATAATTTTGTGTTTTTAGTTTATAATTGCATCTCGATAGGCACATAAAATAACTGACAGCAAAAATAAAACTTGTTAACACCGGGTCATCAGCAATTTTTGTGAAACAAGCATTGGAGAGCTACCAAACTAGTCAGAGGCCTAAGGTATTTTTGCACTGTCACTTCATATAGAAATAGCCATCCAAATTTTGTTTCTGTAACCTTGAGGAAATCTAAAAAACTTTAACATTCATCAAATGCTGACTTCACTGTTGCCTCATTAAAGCCTTGAGTGTCAAAATGTACAATGATCAAGATTGTGAGTGCCATTATTTGTCATATTTTCAGAATTTTCTGATTTGCACGTAGTACCTGCACATATGCATGTAACATTAGAGAAATCCACTATCTCGCATGCTTCTATTGGACATTATTTACTATAATACAGTCTATTAAATAAGATATTATTCAACTCTTTTTATTTTAATATTATTAGCTCTATTGTTTCCTTTATAAGAAGGCATTTTTTTCTTTTCTTTTCTTTTTCTTTTTCTTTTTTTTTTTTTTTTTTTTGAGATGGAGTCTTGCTCTGTCGCCCAGGCTGGAGTGCAGTGGCCGGATCTCAGCTCACTGCAAGCTCTGCCTCCTGGGTTCAGGCCATTCTCCTGCCTCAGCCTCCCGAGTAGCTGGGACTACAGGCACCCGCCACCTCGCCCGGCTAATTTTTTTGTATTTTTTTTTTTAGTAGAGACGGGGTTTCACCTTGTTAGCCAGGATGGTCTCGATCTCCTGACCTCGTGATCCGCCCGTCTCGGCCTCCCAAAGTGAGAAGGCATTTCTTTCAAAACAACTTAATGACTTAATGGTCCTTAAATTACAAACCACACAGCTAGTAAACAATCCAAACCTCAGGAAACCATGGTGTGAAAAAATGAATTTACAGCAAATCATCCAAAGTCTGGAGCACTGAATCAACGTGCAGGGAGATCATAGCACTTGACCTCTTCCCAGTTTCCTTTCGTCATGTCCAGTGCTTGTTTATTCTCTGCTAAAGTGTGCTGAGCCATGTTGACAAATACTATCATGGGATGTTTCCGTTGTTTATCATGTGGCATAAAGTTTCTTTCAAAATAAAAGCAAGATCCTCTCTGTTGCAGTTCTGGAATGTTTCTCATCACTGGAAGTGTGGGATCTGCCTTACTCTTTATACCTAATCTCTGCTACTTTCTGGGTTGGTATAGGGAAAGTCTCCGGATTTGGTTTGTAGAATCTAAAAGTTTTTAAGACAAAGAGATCATTTGGTTCAATAATTCATATCCAGCTTAAATCTGTTACACAATGGGAGTGGAGGGAAGAAATACGAGGAAGAATACATTTTTTGTTGCTGCTGCTGCATGAGTCGGGATCTACGAGTATTGTTGTGTTGGGTGCTATGTGCATAAGACAGACACAGTTTCAAATCCCAGCTCTACAATTGACTATTTCTATGATGTCAGTTTCGCAGCCTCCTTAGGCTTCAGTTTACTCACAGACTAAATGTTGTAATTCCTGCCTCTCAGGGTTGTGTAGGGTTAACCGAGATCATGAGTGTACAGCACTTAACATTGTACATGGTACATAGTTACAGGCCGTGGTTATTGTTCAGTAAATATTATCTATGATGATGGTCATGATGAAAACCGGTGATAATTGTGTATTGGAGGATCACTGGAAATTTTCTTCATTCCTGATAGACTATGGCACGTTGCCGTTAGCAGGTTGAAAAAAAAAAAAAAAAAAAAAAAGGATGTTGCCAAGTAAAAGTGCAAAGATCACTTTATGTGGTCAGCCTCCATCCAGTACATATTGTTGGGGTTCAGATTGTTTTTGCTGTGGTTATTAGAGAAGCTTCTGGAGGAAAAGACACTGTATTCCAGTTCAAATTGAGACCCAGTGTGCCTGTGCTTTGAGAGATTTTTTCTGATGACCCAGGAGGTATGAGTCACGTTTGTTCTCATGACTAGGCTGGCCAAAAGTCATGTGTTGGAATCATGGCTAGACAAGAGGGTGAAAGCATGCAAGGTGTTCTCTGCTTTTAGATTTCTGGGGACAGTGAGAATTTTCTGCTCAGCAGTATAATGAAGGAGGTAGCAAACTGGATAATTCTTCAAAAAGACTGACCTGGAGCTCAAACTTCACAATGAAAACAGCTGTGACAGCTTTATTAGTACTCCTCACATTCCTGAGCCTTACTGTCATCAGTTTCCAGGAGACGTTCCCAACCTGCCTGTCTATTTAAATAAAATAAATATGTGCTTATAATCCACTAAACTCTAAACTAACACAGTGGGTCTAATATTTGTGCTAGTGTTACTGTATAATAACAGAGGTAAATCTGCAGGCAACAAAAGAAAAAAGAAGAGGACGATACTATCAGGGGAATAAGAACAAATGGGTGATACAGGAAAAGCTATGCCTCAGAGAAGAAACAATAACATTTCATGGGAACTGCATGGCAGGTAACACAGTGATTCCCTACTCTGATTCTCTTTAGTGGACGCATTTAACATTTAGACCTACAGATTTGAACCATAATTCATGTCCTGAAGACAGACTTGTTCTATTCATTTTCATTCTCAGATGCACCAGGAAGTAGCACAGCAGCCCCACACCAAGTTATATAATCACAACTCTGTTAACTGATGTTCAACATACGTACAAAGCAAAATAAGTGCTATGGCAAGTGATCAGTGGAAAAGTAGCCACAAGGTGGAACCAGAGGGAAGGTTAGAAGCAACAAGACTCCCCCTAAAGGCTACCAATTCAATAGGATCTATAGCTACTTACCAAGATAGCTGATTCAGGTTAACTCTGATTGGTTAAAAATACTTTTTGGATATGGAGATTCAACCAGCTGTAAATCTACCTAATTATTTTTAGCTCATGTCTACATTTTCTCCAAATGATTCTGTTAGGTACATTTCATGTGTCTTGTTGCAATCAAGAAATAATGCCAACAACATTCACTTAGAATACTAATATACTGATACTCCATAAAAAGGACATAAAGTTATTTCAGTCTGACTTGTTTTCAGTGAACCCACAATATCTCCTTTGTAATCATATTTATTCCATACAAGATTTGGGCAATTTCAGAATCTTTTGCTATAAATTGTTTCCTGGGATTCTCCAACTTCTAGAAAATTATTATAATGTTTCTTTTTCATTCGAATTCTAGAGAGTATATTTGAAGCTCCTTTTGAATTTCTTCTGTAATATCAATTAAGTTGGGCAGTAAATATAGAATTAATTATTATAATAAATATTTAAAATAATCTCCTACCTTTTCTACTCTCATATAGTACAATTTATCCAACCTATTATTGTATTTCGTCTTAGTATATGGAAGTGTTTTGCTGGCCCTAGAAATTGTGAATGATCATCGCATTATGGACACTTTCATAATGAGCTTTGTGAATGAGCATTCCTACTGTGCCTTGTGTAGACTTACTGAACTACAAGTTCCTTTGGGTCTGTAATATTAGGAAGCTATTCTGAGACTGTGATGGTTGGAAGGTGAATAAGAGGGAAATGTGTAGTGTGGTTGCTGAAACTAGTATTCAAAGTATCATAAAATTCCCTAGAGTATTCAACCTGTTGTAATTCATGAATGCAACAGGAGCATATGGGAAGAGGCCACACTTATGGCCAGATAGGTACAAGCATTGTGGCTCATTGAAAGCTGCTTGCTGAGAACAAAAGATGGAGCTCCACATCTAGGGGTAGAAACAAGACAGGAGTTGAGAAATTTAGCAAGAGTCAAGGCCTCATTCAGAGTTTCTTAGCCTGCAGAAATTGGATTGTTTTCAGTGTATTTGGCAGAAGATCTTTTAGTAGAATGGACATAAACAATAAACGTAAGGGATTAGGTGAAATGTCAGTGTATTGGGCATAAAGTGCCAAAAACATATTAAGGTACAGTATTTACACTATCAAGTGACTACTTTCTTTGTTCCATATCCCTATCCTGGCATACCTTCTCTCCAGGTCCCTGAACCCCTCCATTTGGACACAGCAGCATTCAGACATATTGGGCCATGCCAGGTGTACACTCATGTACTCATAGGCCTAGCACACATGCCTATCCACAAATACACATAACTCTTCCTAGACATTTAAAGATAAGCCAGCCATATATACCCATTAAAGAAATTATATGCACATAAATATATATACCCATGGTCATGTCACACAGGCATGTTAATATGAACACAGAAATTTACAATCAATCACCACATACATCTGCAAGATATATTTATCAATTTGGCTTAAGGCAGACTTTTGCTACCTGTGTGGGTAGATTTCTATGTTCTCTGAAGTTTGCTTAACTTTGGCTCAGATCTGAGCAACGTGCCTCCAAAAGAAAAGTGATTTGCTCTATCTACAGTTGGGCAAGCTCTTATGAAGCGTGATGATTTTAGATAAATGTTGCCATTTCCTACGTATAATTGATACACTTGTGAAAGAGTTTTGATTTGTATTCTGTTATCCATTTTGTTTTCTAGAAACACACTGTTTAAATAACTATATAATAAATTCGAGCAACATGAAAAAATATTTTCACCCCAGAAATAGATTATTTGTGTGATATTTTAAGAAAATGTATTCATTCTACTTGGAATAGTAATGTCACCAGGGAAAATATGGTGATGGGAGAGTTCCATTCTCATTTTTGACAGAGCAACTTATTTCAAAACTCTACCATTGAGCATAGCTATAAAAGCTAAGCAAAATATAAAAGAACAGCTATGTAAAAGCATCAGAAAGCAATAAAGGAAGTGAGAACTTGTGAGGCCAAGGTCCTGTGAGTAATAAAATACATTGAGATTGACCAAACATTTTCTGTTTCTCTCCCTTTAGAGTCAATTTTTTATGAATAAATAAACAAAACTTGCTGGAGTTTCTTCTTTGGGATTGAAGAACAACATTCATGAAGTTGACCTAGTTGACATATGCAACACTGTGTTCCATAATTACAATATATACTCTTTTCTAGTGTACTTGGAAAGTTATCAATATTAACCATATTATGGACCATGAAACAAGCTTTGACACAATTTAAAGGAGATGATGTTTATTGCAGAGAGTAGAATTAAATTAAAAATCAGTATCAAAAAGATAAACAGAAAAATTCCTTAATATTTGATATTAAACTATATAGTTATAACTAAATTGTATCAAACAAGTAATTACAATGGATATTTTAAGTTGCTGTGAAATAAGTGGTAACATAGTTGGCATATAAAAATATGTGGCATGCAACTAAAGACATTAATAAATAAAAATTCATAGACTGAAGTATAAATATTAGAAAATAAGACTGAAAATTAACAATCTACCTATTTAGATGAGAAGGACAGGAAGTTAAACCCAAAGAATTGGAAGAAAAAATAATGATACATGCAAAAATCCGATAAATAAGAAACAATTATAAAATGAAACAAAACCAAAGTTGGTTCTTTTAAAAACAACATTAGGCCCAGCGCAGTGGCTCACGCCTGGAATCCCAGCACTTTGGGAGGCCGATGCGGGTGGACCACAAGGTCAAGAGATCAAGACCACCCTGGCCAACATGGTGAAACCCTGTCTCTACTAAAAATACAAAAATTAGCTGGGCATAGTGGTGCACGCCTTCAGTCCCAGCTACTCGGGAGGCTGAAGAGGGAGAATCGCTTGAACCCGGGAGGGGGAGATTGCACTGAGCTGAAATTATGCCACTACACTCTAGCCTGGCAACAGAGTGAAACCCCATCAAAAAAAAAAAAAAAATTAATCAAAGAGAGGAGGTATAAATAATAAGTATAAAGATTAAAAAGAAGATATTACTACAGATTTTATTGATATTAAGTGATTACAGGAAGATATAAGCAATGTTATGACAGTAACTTTACAATTCAAATAAGGAAATTCTTAACATAATTTAACAAAAAGGAATAAGAATAAAGGGAAAGTCAATTTTTTTATATCTAATAAATGTGTCTGTATTTCAAAACCTACTCTCAAAGCAAATTCTGAGTTCAATTGGCTTCACCAGTAATTTCTTTCCAAATACATAAGGAACAAATTAAATGCCACCAATATTATATAAACTCCTCCAGAAAGTAAGCAAGATTTCCAAAGTTCTATAAAGCCAACATAACCCAAAGTCAAAATCTGACAGTGGCACTACAAAATGATAATTACCTCCCAAACTCATTCATGAACATAGATGCTGAAAAACTAAACAATATGGATTTGATTTTTTAAATATATTGTTTAGTTTTTCTGCACCTATGTTTATAAATGTAGATGGTGGAACTCCCTGGTGACTTCACCTGCCAGATCATTACAGATAGCTTGCTGAAGAAGGCTCCAAACTTTTCTATAGAAATCCAAAATGTTCTGCAATTTTTTCATGCAACATACCTCTGTCATTTTGCCATGTCAGTATGTACAGATCCACCTTATGCATATTAATGTCTTTAATTTGGATTTGGATGTTATTTATCTCTTCTACTGATGGATATTTTGGCTGCCCTCAATCTTCCACTGTTAAAAACAATGTTATAATAAACATTCTTGTATATGTCATTTTGTAAATAGGAGAAAATAATCTTCAGATTAAATTACTTGAGGTAGAAATATACAGTAAACTAGAACTAATCTTCCTAAAAATTATTTTAGTATCTCCTCTGTAGGTTTTATTACGCCCACCTCCGATCTTCAAGGATTTTTTCTGACCATGGCTTTGTCAAACTGTCTATAAGACATTTTAACATCTTGTTAACCCTTCCCAATTGTATTTTTAATTATAACCTTCACACGAGTCAAGTTCACAAACTTGCCTGATCTCAAGCTGTGTCTTCACAGAGTTACTGATAAAAATATTTTAAGCATCAACCACAGAATTACTATCAAAGTCAATAAAACTGTTTTTCTAACTTGTATATTATGCTAAATACAGACATTAGTCTTGCTGGATATGGCTTAAAATGTGAATTTTTCTGTTCCAGATTATTGCTTAGGCTATTGAATATTAAATCATTAATTTTACTCATTTATTAAATAATTCTCTTAGTGCACATTTTTTTTTTTCATGAAGGCACTATTTCCAGCAAAGATCTAACCTACAATTCCAGGAATTACAATCAGAAGAAGGAGGAAATAAAATCCAAAATACAAAAATTTAAATATTTACTTAATATTGGGAATTTTATGTTCAATGACAATGTAATCACCTTATTAAATAATCATCTTATTTAATATTGCATTTAGGTAAAACACTTTGATTATGATATCAAAGTTTTGTGGCCATATTTTTCTCTATCCTTACCCTTGGTAGGAGAGTCTTCCCATATGCCTGGCACAGCCTTTCTTGCAGAGTCCATTCCTCTAAATTGTCGCTAAATTCTAATTCAGTGTTTTCTACACACAAACATTAATTTATTTCTTATGGGTGACCTCTTTAAACAGTTTCTTCGAAAAAAAACTTTAGGGAAAATACAGGCAGATATGTCTCCCTTATCAAAAACAAGAGGACACTGACTCTTTTTTGCACATTTCACTGTACTTTATTTATTAAAATGTTAGTTGTGAAAACTGTCAGAACTCTAATATGCTGGTTCCAAAATTAGCAGAACAGTACCATGAAGCACTAAGGTTTTCAAAGAGCCAGGGAAATAATAACCCAAATAAAAAAGAACAGACCTTTATTTTGGTAATGTGTAAGTCCCTTGCCTATTACATGTGGGAAATATTTTTCACTTTACTTATCCTTTGTCTTTGTCTTTTTGTTTAGTTTTACTCCTGATAAGTTTTAAGTTCATAAGTAGTAAAATTAACCTCTTTTTATCATGAAATGCATAACATATATACAGAAAAATACAAGATATAGAAATGGACAACTTAAAATTTGTCCCAAACTGATCACCAATGTCTGTTAACAGCACCAGGCAGCTCTCTTGTACCCCATCCCAATCAATATTCCATCTCTCTCTCTCCTGTAATGGCCAACCTCAGCCTGATGTTGGTAATAATAGTTGTTTTTTTCCCCTCATTGTTTTGCTGCTTAAATGTACATTGC
The DNA here is from genome assembly GCF_000951045.1 of Mandrillus leucophaeus. Taxonomy (NCBI): domain Eukaryota; kingdom Metazoa; phylum Chordata; class Mammalia; order Primates; family Cercopithecidae; genus Mandrillus; species Mandrillus leucophaeus. The sequence goes on from NW_012105464.1 coordinate 585,831, forward strand.
CAACATTAATTATACCTTTATACCTGCCTTAAACAATTTTATTTAAATAAATCAGACAGTATTTGTGTCTAATACATTTTGCTCAACATTATGAGACATCCATGTTGATTAATGGAGACCATTCACTTCCTTTTTTCATACTGTTCAATTGTGTTACTATACCATACTTGATTTAGCCATTAGGTCGTTTTCATTGATTTGTTCCTATATTAATAGTGTCATGAACATTCATATATATGTTTACTGTTGTACATGTACAATGTCTTGATTTTTTTGGCCTTTTATATTTCTATATAAATTTTAGAAACATATTTTCAGGTTTTATTAGAAAATGTATATACTTTTAGATCACATCATGTCAGTAGATCAATTTGAAGAGAGCTAACATCTTTAGAACGAGTCTTCTAATTCATTGATGGGGCATGTCCCCCTACTTATTTATGTCTTAAATTATCTCTATAACATATTATAGTTTCCTCCACAGGATTCTTGCAAATATTTTGTTATATTTAGTCTTATTTTATATTTTTTGCAAAAATAATTATCGTACCGCAAATTTTAACAATTTTATTTCCTGGTTGTAGTGTTACCTGTTCATAGAAATGTAATACTTCTTTTCGTTGTTGTTGTTCATTATTTTTTGAAACGGAGTCTCGCTCTGTCACCAGGCTACAGTGCAGTGACGCTATCTTGGCTCACTGCAACCTCCGACTCCCGGGTTCAAGCAATTCTCCTGCCTTAGCCTCCTGAGTAGCTGGGATTACAGGCTCGCGCCACTATGCCCCACTAATTTTTGTTTTTTTAGTAGAGATGGGCTTTCACCATATTGGTCAGGCTAGTCTCAAACTCCTGACCTCATGATCCGCCTGTCTCGGCCTCCTAGTGCATGTGCCACCGTGCCTGGCCAGAAATGTAATTAATTCTTATATGGTATAAGCTATACTCTATAAATATTAATAAATAGTATATGAATATTAATTAATCTTGAGAAATTCACTTAAGTTTATATTATTAAATTTCATAATTTATCTATAGATTGCTCTTTATTTTGATATAAATAGTTATATTATTGAAAAATAGTAATTTTTTCTATGAAATCCTTATCACATTTATTTTTTTTTTGTTTTGTTTTACCGTCAAGGCCTTTGGTACAATGTTGAATGGAAGTGGTGACAGTGAATATCCTTGCCTTGTCTTTTCCTCACAGGGAAAGCTTTCAACACTTCACCATTAAGTATGACGTTTATGTAAGTTTTCAGTAGCTACTATTTTTCAGATTAAACAAAGATTCCTTTGCTTTATTTTTAATTGATAAAACTTTATAAAAATCTTGATCAATTCTTAAATTTATCAAATGCTTTTTCTGTATTTATCGAGATGATACTAAACATTTTTTCTTCTATGATTTCTGTTAACATAGAAATTCCATTGATGGGTTTTCAATATTAAACTAATATTAAACCAATATTGCATTTTTAAACGGTGCTCAGAAAGAACTTCCCAACTCCAAGATGACAGTTTTCAGAGGCAGACTATACATTTTTGCAGTATCTGCATTGTTTCTTCTTCTTCACTTCCTCCTTCTCCTCCTGTTCTACCTTTGCTGTTTTTATAGTGTTTGATTCCTCTAGATTTGTTTGATGTAAAGAGGAAGGAAATAAGCTTGTTGTTCCAACCCATTTATTCATTAATGTATCTTTTCCCCATTATTTGACATGAAACTTTTATAATATGGTGAATTCCTATATACACATAGCTCTATCATTGGACTATAGTTTGTATAGTTCTTCATTGTAACATGTGGTTGCATTAATACATCTTCATACCAGTGCTCTTATCAAAGAAGTGAGGGAATACCTATTGAGTGGGCAATCATTACCTATGCATCTTTGGTAGGCAGTTTCTTACTATCACCCTTCTTCCTTTGAAACTGAAATAAATTATAGCCTGTAAGTAATAAGGAAACAGAAATTCAGTCTCATCACATAGGTATGTTTTCCTTTGATAGTTTATTAAGTTAATTTAGCTTAATTTCTTAAATAACATATAATTTGTCTGTTGTCAATTTTAGTGGATTCAAGAAAGGGAAAAAATCTACAAAATAATGTAAAATGAAATAAAATGTAAAATGATATTAAAAATATTAGGAATGTTTTGTTTATCTTATGGAGATTTGAGATTTCATACAGGAAATTGATTTTTTCCTGAGTGATGATATCATAGGGAAATTTTCTTTTTAGGGGATGATTATTTTAATGCAACTCATCGTAGTTGTTGATTGAACACTGTTATCATTAATATGCCACTTAAGAATCCATTTGAAGTAAATTGATAGCGTTTATCTACCTTTTAACATAGGAAACTCATGTTACCAAAGCTAGTGTTAGCTAGTGTTATTACCTTTATATATATAAAGCTAATATATATATATATATACACTCTCTATAAACAGATATATATATATATATAAACACACACAAGGATATATATACACACATATATATACACAAGGATATATATATACCCTTGTATTCTCTATAACACATATCTGCTTATAGAGAGTATAAGGAATAATATAATTGAATTGTTGACAGGTGGTGCCTAGGCTGATAATGGTGGATGAATGATTTCACTCTATTTTACCTGAAAACAGAATAAAGAAAAATAAAAGTCTCTGTGAATTTTTATATAATATTATTTTGAAATTATATTATGTTATGCAATTTTAATTGACAAAAATCCTAAACTCAGACCATATTAGGTACTTCATTATTATGATTTTCAATTAATGGACAAAGATGAAAGGTTCAAAAATAGTACTAGTATCCCTTTCGGAGGTTTTGTCGTGTGTCTTCATTATTATTATTAACATTTATTTTAGGTTCAGGGGTACATGTGCAGGTTTGTCATATAGGTAAGTTGTGTGTCATAGGGGTTTGCTGTACAGATTATTTCATTACTCAGGTAATAAACATAGTACCCAATAGGTCATTTTTCAATATTTCCTCTCCTCCCACCTTCCACCCTCCACCCTCAAGTAGGCCCTAGTGCCTGTTGTTCCCTTCTTTGTGTCCATGTGTCCTCAACCTTTAGCTTATAACTGAGAACATGTGGTATTTGGTTTCCTGTTCTTGCACTAGTTATATATATATATATCATGTATTATA
>NW_012105464.1:589197-595649 GCF_000951045.1 Mandrillus leucophaeus
CATTTAGGTTGATTCCATGTCTTTGTTATTGTAAATAGTGCTACAATGAACATACACATGCATGTGTCTTTACGGTAGAACAGTTTATATTCTTTTGGGTATATACCCAAAAAGGAATTACTAGATCAAATGGTACTTCTGTTTTATGTTCTTTGAAAAATTGCCAACTGTTTCCAAAATGGTTGGGTTGATTTACCTTCCTTCCAGCATTATATTGGTGTTCCTTTTCTCCACAACCTCACCAGCATCTGTTATTTTTTGACTTTTTCCTAATAGCCATTCTGACTGATGTGAGATGGTATCTCATGGTGGTCATGATTTGCATGTCTGATGCAAATGATGATTAATGATGTTAAGCATTTTTTTCATATGCTTGTTGGCCAAATATATGTCTTCTTTAAAACAGTGTCTGTTCATGTACTTTGCCTACTTTTTGAAAGTTTTTATTATGTGCTGTTGAAAAAAAAATTAACAACTTTTTTTTTCAAAGAACGTAATCTAAGCATATATAGTTAATTCATTCAATATTTTTAACAATATTTAAGAAGTAGTAAATATTGAAAACACCAACAGAAACCAAAACATTCATAATATATTTAGGTTTCTTCCATGGAGATCACAATTTTATGTAAATTACATTCAATTGTTCATCTTAGGAATAAGTCATTTTCTGTTACCAGCTGAAAGGAATGATTATTCCCCAGGCACTTCCAATCTTTGTAGCTAGTCATAAAAGATCTCCATTACTTTGATGCTTCAAAATCAGCAAAGTCTTCCCACTTATGTTTAGGGATTGAGTAGTGCTTGCTAAAGTAAAAGAACAGACTCATGTGCAGTCAGTGTTTCTGTCTCTCGTATGCCTTCCTTTAAAAACTTTAAAGTAATTTGAACTTGTAAGTATGTGACAAAAATTCAAAATCTAAACATTTTTAAAATTAAAAATGAAGTCTTACTTCTTGATCTTAGGCTTTCTTTTAAAAAGTAACATTGTTGATACATTTTTTTTTTACAAATCCTACACTATGTATCTTTTATTAATTTTTGGTAAACTTTTTATTGAAATGTGAAATACATAAGGAAAGGTGCACAGATGTAGAGTGTATATCTCGATGGATTGTCACAATGTGAGTACACTTGTGCTACTTGTGCATGAATATCTCCCACTGCACTTATGCCTTTAAAGAGCCTGGAGAAAAATATTTTATAGTTCCTTACCAATGCTTCAAAACTTAACCCCCTCTAACTGGCCACCCCAGAAATCTTGGTCTTTTGAACATAAGAATTAACTCCCCACATGGCAACCTTCTTATATTTCTGCAATTTTTGCCAGACCATGTACCAACATATAGAGTTTAGAAGGCCAATAGATGGAAATTTTCTCTTCTCTCCTAACTTCAGAATCAATTGAGAGAGATGCACATACACATACAGACACACAGAGTATAAATTGTATTATTGGGTAAAAGCTCTATTGCAGCATAGCTTAGATTTGTTGCAACAAGAGAAGTGGACAACTCCAGGAAAGATGAATAAGACAACAATGCTTGGATATATAATCATTGACTTTAATAATACACCACCCCTAAGTTGGATTAGACTCCATACATCGAAGCTATCTCATTTCAGGGATGGAACTTATCTGATAAACTTACTACATAATGAGAAGCAGTTCAGAGTAACCTCTATGAGGCCAGGCATAAAAAGAGGCCAAAGAGTTGCCGGGTAATTTGAGCATGCTCAAGTATCCAGTTTGTGTATAAAGTAAGTCACTTCTTCCACATACTCCATACCTTGCCCCAGCCCCAGGACAGACATGGGGAGAGGATGCAGAGGAACTTGAAATGTTCTTCCCATGATTTTATCTTCCTGGAGACTAGAGTAGAAATTCCCTTTTGTGTGTGGAAATAAGGAGTGGAGAAAAAGTTAAAATGAAATAATATGCTAGTAATTTAATTTCTTCTAATTCATAATTAAAATAGCTATCATGACCCCAAAAAGAAAAGAAAAGTCTCATTAAAACATCAAGAAGTAAGACTGGCAGCTGAACTAGTTTCAGAATATGGGAAGAATTTCATTTAGGTAAAATACAAGAAAACTTAAATGAGAACCCCAGTTCTTTGTGACTGCAACAAATGTTTGCCATGTAAGCAATGTTAGGGGCACTATAGCATTTTAATACAGGCAAGGTTCATTTTATTGCATTTTTATTTATTATGCTTTCCAGATATTGTGACTTTTACAAATTGAAGGTGTGTGGCAATCCTACCTATATTTAGCAATTACAGCAACATTACTATTTCAACAGTATGAGCTCACTTCGTGTCTCTGTCACATTTTTCTAATTCTCACAATATTTTAAACTTTTAATTATTATTATATCTGATATGGTGATCTGTGATCAGTGATATTTTATATGCTTATTGTAATTGTTTTGAGGTGCTATAAACTGTGCTTATATAAGACAGTAAACTGAATTGGTAAATATTGTGTGTTCTGATCACTTCACTGATTGGCTGTTTCCCCATCTGTCTCCCTCTCCTTGGGCATCTCTATTCAATGAGACACAACAGTACTGAAATTAGGACAATTAATAATCCTCCACTGGCTTCTAACTGTTCAAGCAAAAGGAACAATCACATGTACCGCACTTTAAATCAAAAACTAGAAATGATTAAGCCTAATGAGAAAGGCATGTCAAAAGCGAAAACAGACTGAAAGCCAGGCCTCGTGTGCCAAACAGTTAGCCAAGCTGTGGATGCAAAGGAAAAGTTGTTCAAGGAAATTAAAAATGCTACTCCAGTAAACACACAAATAATTTTAAAAAGTGAAACAAACTTAATGCTGATGTGGAGAAAGTTTGGGTGGTCAGGATAGATCAAACCAGTCACAATATTCCCTTAATCCAAAGCCTAGTCCAGAGAAAGGCCCTCCCTATCATCAATTCTGTGAAGGCTTAGAGAGGTGACATAGCTGTAGAAGAAAAGATTGAAGCCAGCAGAAGTTGGTTCACGAGGTTTATGGAAAGAAATTGCCTCCATAACAAAAAAAGTGCAAGGTGAAGCAGCAAGTGCTGATATAGAAGCTCCAGCAAGTTATACAGAAAACCAAGCTAAGATCTAAGCTAATGAAAGTGGCTACACTAAACAACGAAATGTTGATGTAGATGAAACAGCCGTCTATTGGAAAAAGATGCCATCTAGGGCTGTCATATTTAGAGAGGAGTCAATGCCTGACTTCAAAGCTTCAAAGGACAGACTGACTCTCTTGTTAGGGACTAATGAAGCTGGTAATTTTAAGTTGAAGCCAGTGCTCATTCACCATTCTGAAAAACCTAGGGTTCCTAAGAATTATGCTGAGGGAGGCAGCAAAATGGTCCACTAGATGTAGCCAGAAAGACCATCTGCTACCAAAGCACCAGGACATCAGGAAGACCAGCGCACTCCTAGCAGATCTTCAGAAGGAAGGCATTGAGAGTAGATGGAGGGGAGATGTGGATGCTAGACTGAAGGAGAAGGAAGCTGGTAACTCCGAATGGGGCTACCCTACACCAGGACTCACTCCTAGCCCCCAGTGACTCCTGAGGAAGGGGTGTGTTGAACAGGAAAGGTGCAACCTGCTCTCATCATGTGCCTAAGGAATCCTGGCAGAAGGAGACCTCACGACCACAAAGGACACTTGAGGCGGCAGGGATTGCTGCTTAGAAAAGTGGTAGGGACAGAACTTTAGCCAGTGCAGAGCCCAGAGGGTGTGGTGCAAAGCATCTGTAGTGGAGGACCTCCAAGGACACTCATTTCCTGAACTTGACTTGCTCTTATAGGACACTTTAGTCCTAGGGGAATTGTCAGACCTGAACTCTGTAAGGAGGTCTTGCCCATGAGACGGACCAGTCTGACCTGAGCACCCTTCAGTCAGCTTGCCTCTGCCAAGGCCCCAGCCTGGCTGTGCCAGATTGCAGTGCACCCTCGGCTTCCCCTGGGGACCTGCATCGTAGCTCCTGCACTGGCAGATGACACCTGACAGAGAGCTCCAGCTGAGAGGCCCCTGCTGACACACACCAGCCCATCTATGCCTTCCCCGAACTGCAGCCTCCCCTGTGCCACTTTGCTTGCACAAACTCACCCACTGCCACCCCCCACATTGCTTTGCTGTTTCATGTGTGCATGGGTAGACCTTGCCTCCCCTTCCCTGCCACGACAAGTGTGCACGTGCACCCTATTTCACTGCTGCCGGCATAAGTGCACCACCCCACCCCACCCCCTACAGCACAGCCACTGCTATCAGAGGATTGGCAGGAACAGAGTCCATCAGGCTCATCCCAACCAGCATCCCGTCCCTGTATTGACACTGCCACTGGTGCAAAATTAACAACAGAAAACAGTGAACCTGCCCCCACCCTGACTGGCAGTGGACACCACTGCCCAAATGAAAATGTACAGAGGGCACACATAGTGCCCAGCAGTGCTCCACCCTTGTGCTAACACCACCACAGGTACAAACAAATACACAGTTGCCAGCAGAGCCCACAGCACAACCCAAGCTATGCTGCTGATACAGGAGCTAGAAAGAAATTATTCAGGCAGATAGTGAGGGTAAGAGAGTCTTTGGCAAGGTTTCCTTTTAATAAAAAGAAGCCCCAAAATCATTTCTTTTCTAACAAAAAGCAGCCTGAAGTATCAAGCTTCAAGTATAGATAAGCAAGCCAAAAGCTTGCAGAGGTAAATGCCGGCCACTGTGCCAATAGAGAGAGAAAAAAAAAAATACCTGGAAGCCAGGTATATTCAACACAGAGGTTCCCTCTTCCCTTTTCTTTGTCAACCATCTGTGCAGTAAAGAGGCAGGCAGCATGACACCAGCCATGTAGAGAAACCATTTGCATAATAAAATATTAGGGTGGGGCGGCCAGCTTCTTTGCACACTATGTAAATGGTACACCTGGTCCAACCAATCTTTCAGGTCCTATGTAAATCAGACACCGCCTCTTCAAGCTCATCTATGAAACCCCATGCATTTCACCACAGAACTGGAAGCCCCACTCAAGAGTCCCTCTCTCTCTGCAGGAGAGAGCTCTTCTCTTTTCTCTTTTCTTTCGCCTGTTAAACCTCCGCTCCTAAGCTCACTTGTTGTGTGTCCACGTCCTCAGTGTCCTTGGTGTGAGATGACAAACCTCAGGTATTTACTCCAGACAGCAATGCTGCCTCACTGCCACCACTGCTGCTGTGACCACCAGCATAGAGGCAGGCACCCCAGAACCCACTAGCACCATGCTGCCTCGCCACACTGCTGCTGCTGCTGCTGGCACATGTGAATGAGCATGAATCTCACTGCCACTGCCCGACAAAGTGCTTTGACTGGCACCACCCAATGAAGCACTCAGCGCCTTCATTGCAGCAGGCCCCTAACATCAAGAAGCCAGAGAACAAAGCTGGGACTCAGTAACATTTCCTCAGAGTTAGAGCACACAATCCAGAAACCTGAGCTGAGTCTCGCCACCTAAAATCTTACAGAAACAAAACCAGTCGACTGAACCCACCTCATCCCACAATCCAATCCCCAAGGTCATCAAATAGCCTAAAACAAATAAAAAACACCCAAAGAACAGTAACTTTAAAGACTTGAGAGAACATCAGCCCACAAAAATTAGAAGAAACCAGTGCAAGAACTCTGACAACTCAAAAATCCAGATGGTCTTATTTCCACCAATCAACCACACTACTTGTCCAGCAAGCATTCTTAAATGAGTTGAAATGGCTGAAATGACAGAAACAGAATTCCGAATATGGATAGAAATAATCAAGATTCAGGAGAATGCTGAAACCCAATCAAAGGAAGCTGGGAATCACAATAGAACAATACAGGAGCATACAGACAAAATAGCTAGTACAGAAAAAACGTAACTGACTGATAGAGCTTAAAAACACACTACAAAAATTGCATAATGGAATTGCAAGTATTAACAGCAGAATAGACCAAGCTGGGGAATCTCAGAGCTTGAAGACAGGCTTATTGAAACAAGATAGACAACAATAAAGAAAAAAAAAATGAAAAGGAACAAACAAAACCTAAGAGAAATACAGGATTACGTAAAAAGACCAAATGTAGGACACAATTTCCTCTCTGAAAGAGATGGAGAGAATGGAAGCAATTTGGAAAACATATTTCAGGATATCATCCATGAGAACATCCTCAACCTAGCTAAAGAGACCAACATTCAAATACAGGAAATGCACAGAACCCCACAAGATACTTCAGAAGAAGGCCATACCCAAGACAAATAATAATCAGATTCTCCAAGGTTGAAATGAAAAAAAAAAAAGTGTTGGCTGGAGGCAGTGGCTCACGCCTGTAATCCCAGCACTTTGGGAGGCTGAGGTAGGTGGATCGCAAGGTCAGGAGATCGAGACCAGCCTGGCCAACCTAGTGAAACCCTGTCTCTACTAAAACTACAAAAATTA
>NW_012105464.1:596844-601451 GCF_000951045.1 Mandrillus leucophaeus
CAAGAAGTCCTAACTACCTTAAATATATATGCAACCAACACAGGAATACCCAGATTCATAAAGCAAGTTCTTAGAGACCTACAAAGAGATTTAGTCTACCACACAATAATAGTTGGAGATTTCAACACTCTACTGACAGCATTAGACAGAACACTGAGGCAGAAAATTAACCAAGGTATTCAGGACCTGAACTCAACCCTGGAACAAGTGGACATGATAGACATCTACAGAACTCTCCATTCCAATCCAATATACTACACATTCTTTTTATCGGCACATGGCACATGGTCTAAAATCAACCACATGATCTGACATAAAACAATCCTGATCAAATGCAAAAGAACCACAATCATACCAACCGCTCTTTCATGCCACAGCACAATTATAATAGAAATCAAGACTGAGAAAGTGCTTAAAACCATACACTTAAATATAAATTAATAAACCTGCTACCAAATGACTTTGGAGTAAATAATGAAAATAAAGCAGACATTAATAAGTTTTTTGAAACTAATGAGAACAAAATACAACATACCCGAATCTCTGGGACACAGTTAAGGCAGTGTTAAGAGGAAATGTATAGTATTAAATGCCCACATGAAAAAGTTAGAAAGATATCCATTTATCAACCTAACATCACACCTAAAAGAAGTAGACAAGAAACAGCAAGTCAAACTCAAAGCTAGCAATAGACAAGAAATAACCAAAATCAGCTGACCTGAAAGAGATCGAGACATGAAAAGCTATTTATGGCATCAACACATCCAGGGGGCTTTTTTTTTTTTGGAAAATTAATAAGATAGACTTCTAGGTAGACAAATATAGAGAAAAAAGGAGAGGACCCAAAAAACACAATTAAAAATGAGAAAGGAGATGTTACCATTGGTCCCACAGAAATACAAAAAAAAAAAAAAAAAAATAGAGACTACTGTGAACACTTCTATGCACTCACGCTCAAAAAACTAGAAGATATCTGGATGAATTCCTGGACACATACACCCTCCCAAGACTGAACCAAAAAGAAATTGAATTCTTACACGAACCAATAATGAGTTGTGAAATTGAATCAGTAATAAATAGCCCAATAACCAAAAAAAGCCCAGGACCAGAGTGATTCACAGTTAAAGTCTACTAGATGTACTAAAAAGAGTTGGCACCATTTCCATACAAACTATCCTGAAAAACTGAAGAGGGACTCCTCCCCAACTCATTCTATGAGGCCAGCATCATCCTGATACCAAAACCTGGACACAACAACAAAAGAAAACTTTAGGCCAATATCCTTGATGAACACTGATGCAAAAATCCTGAACCAAATGCTAGCAAACCGAATTCAGCAGCACGTCAAAAAGCTCATTCACCATGATAAAGTTGGATTTATTACCAGGATGCAAGATTGGTTTAAGATACAAAAATCAACAAATGTGATTCATAAGCAGAACTAATGACAAAAACCTCATGATTATCTCAATAGATGCAGAAAAGACTTTCAATAAAATTCAATACCCCCTTATGTTAAAAACTCTTAATAAACTAGGTATTGAAGCAACATACCTCAAAATAATAAGAGCAATCTATAACAAACCCACAGCCAACATCATGCTGAATAGTCAAAAGCTGGATGCATTTTCCTTGAAAATTGACACAAGGCAAGGATCCCCTCTCTCACCACTCCAATTCAACATAATATTGGAAATTCTGGCCAGAGCATTAAGACTCAAGTACTTACTTCGATATCCTAGAGAAATGAATCATTCATCCAATCAAAATGCGGGAAATCTCCATACTTATTTATTCATACTTCTGAGAAGACAATATCATGCCTTCTGGCTCGGCTCAGAGTTATCTGGTTTCTCAGGTTCTCCACACAGAAGGTAAACTTAGCGAGAGCTAATAAAAGCAAAACAATTACAAAGTTGATTGGATCAAAGTGAACGTGATTGGTTTCTGTAAAAGGCTGGCAGGTGCTGCGTGTGAATAGGAGAGGCAGCAAAGTATCAGGTAATATGAGTCTGCTGGAGCACAAAAATGGTGTCCTGAGTTAAAGTGAAGTAAAGTTTGTAGAGCAGTCAGACACACAAAAATGTCAAAACCGGGACTACTTAGGCTCCATTAAACCAATGCACTTCATCACATTGATTTTCATTGTTTCTTCTCATTCCCTTGTTTACTTATTCATTACATGCTGCTCTACTCAGAGCATTTTGACTTGCTTGAGCATTTCTTTATTAGCTTGTTGGTGTTGGTTTTGCTTGTCAGCTACACTATTCATTTCTGGAGTAACACTTCATACTAAGGCAGTTGGTGCTTGTTGACTGAACAGGCCAGTTGTAATTTCTCTGTACTCTATAGTGATGTCAGTTTTCTTCAACCTAAGAAGGACTATTTGCACAAGTAAGTTGTTTTCACTCCTAGTTGTTTTTTTACTGCCAGTCAGGTACTCACCAAACTTTGTATCTTCTTTACTCTTCTATCATGACATCATTATCCTGTAGGCCCACCAGTTATGCACATATTATCTAGGTGAATTATTTTGTCCACAGGCTCTACTATCTGAGTTTTACATTCTGATGTAGTACTTGCTGAAATTTAATTTTCTTCAAATTTGGTAACTTTGGATAATACCATTACTACTGTGGTTTTTGAACTCTTTGAAAGTCTTTGGGGCCTATAAAAGGCACAGGGCTTTAGAAAAGTATTTCTCACATATTGGTGTGTATAATTTAAAGACCATGTGAAATGTAGATTACTGGCTCCACTTTGAAAAAAATTATGATTTACTATATACGGGGTGAGAGGGGTCACAAGTATGCATTTTAAAGAAGCTACAGCTTTCTCTCTTGTATGATTAATAGTGATTTGTTGATAATTCCTCAGGATGCAATACATAGTTTAAAATGGAAGCCTTCTATTTTATAATAATTTTAGATTTATGCAACAGTTGCAAACATTGTACAGAGCATTTTCATGCACAATTCACTCAGCTTCCCCTAAAATTAATATCTGACATTTTACATGCATTTAAACTAAAAAATTAACATTGACATATTACTATGAACTAAACTTCAGACTATATTCAGATTTATAGATTTTTACACCCATGTCATTTTTCAGTACCAGGATCCAACCCAGCCTACCACATTGAATTTAGTTGTCATGTCTCTTTAATCTAAAGTCTATGACTGGTTCTCAGCCTTTACTTGTTTCCCATGACCTTTATGGTTTTGAGGAATACTCGAGAATTTTGTAAAATGTCCCTGGACTTGGGTTTGTTAGTTGTTTTCTCCTCATTAGACTAGGATTCTGGAATTTAGGGAAGAATATTACGCAGGTGAAGTGTCTTTCTCATCACATCCTATCAGAGGAGTACATGATACCAATGTGACTTCTCACTGCTGATATTAGCATTGATCACTTGGTTAAGGAGAAGACGGCCAGGCTTCTCCACTAAAAGGTCACTATTTTTCCCTTTCCATGTTCTATTTTTTTAGAATCCAATCCCTTTCCATATTCTGTTTTTTAGAATACACTCTGGGGAGGGCATTTAAATTTCACCTCCTAGAGGGAGGAGTATCTATGTACATTTTTTGAAATTCTTTGTAAGAAAGATTTTTACCTTTCTTCTCATTTATTTATATGTACAACTATATCAGTATGGACTCATGGATATTTTATTTTATACTGTGTTATAATTTTTAAATTTTAATTCATTTTGTTGCTTAAATTGTTTTAACTTTGGCCATTGTGTGCTCTTTCAGTTTGGCTCCTGATCTGCTTTCATTCTTTTGTTTTCTGAGCGCTTCTGTATTTTCTGTCATTACATAATACTACAGACTCATCTTGTATTTTCACTGCCCCAGGCCTAGAATTACTCATTTCTCCAAGGATATCTCTGTTTTTTGTTTTGTTTTGTTTTGTTTTGCTTTTGTTATTTTGGAGAATGGTATTTAGAAACCAAGATCTGGACACTGGAGGTACTTGTTGCTACTTTGGTGTCATTTTTTTCTAGTTTCTCAGCAGACAGAGCTATAAAATATATGCATGTATACTAACCAATATGTGCACAAGTCTATAATTATTTCTTTAGCTATTAATCTCTGTACATGTTAAACCACTCTATATTATAAACTTTTTTGTGTTCTTTGTTTTCTTATTGTTAAGTTTTAAAATTTAGTTATGTATTCTGGATATGTGTCTTTTGTATAATATTCTACTTTGAAAAGTGAAAAAAATAAAGTGGCTGTAAGGTACAAAAACTGTTTTAACGAACAGTCACATGAAAATTTTTGAAGATGTCCAGTTGATCTTTAGGAGCTTCAATGTGTGTTTTTCTGTGGGATTATTTAGAAAATAGAAGTTTTATTCAAACCTTCACCCGTTTTAGATAAGTGAGTACTCATATGAGCTTGCTAGTTAGAGTATTGTTACAGAGAATTGAAGCATTGGCTCTTGAATTTAACATACAGTCCATGGAATTTTTCTAAGTAAGAAAGTTAAAAATAAATCCATATCAAATTTGGTCTTACCAACTTCACATTATGAAATCTACTAAATATCTTGAGACTTTAACATAGATTCTTATAATCGATAAATGAAAATATTTGTGA
>NW_012105464.1:602166-603749 GCF_000951045.1 Mandrillus leucophaeus
CATTCCCACACTGCTAATAAAGACATACCCGAGGCTAGGCAATTTATAAAAGAAAAAAGTTTCACTGACTCACAGTTCAGCATGGCTGGGGAGGCGTCAGGAAACTTACAATCATTGCAGAAGGGGAAGCAAACACGTCCTTTTCCACAGGATGGCAGGAAGGAGAAGTGCAGAGTGAAAGGGGGCAAAGACCCTTATAAAACCATCAGATCTCATGAGAACTCACTCACTATCACAAGAACAGGATGGGGGAATATTCCCATGATCTAATCACCTCCCATCAGGCCCCTTCCCCAACACGTGGGGATTACAATTCAGATTACATTTCAAAATGAGATTTGGAGTGGGGAACGCAGAGCCAGACCATATCAGTTAGCATCCACTAGAAAAACACATACACAGACAAATGACACTATAAAGTGACCGCACAAACAAGACTGCATAATAACTGGCTAACATCCTGATGACAGAATCAAATCCACACATAACAATACTAACCTTGAATGCAAATGGATTGAATGCATTCAATTAAATTAAATCCAATTAAAAAGCCCAGAGTGACAAGCTGGATAAAGAAGAAAGACCCCGTGGAACGCGGTCTTCAAGAGACTCATCTCTCACAGACTCAAAATAAAGGGATGGAAAAAATCTACCAAACAGATGGAAAACACAACAAAGCAGAGGTTGCAGCCCTAATTTTAGAAAAAAAAAAATAGATTTAAACTGACAAAGATGATAAAAGAGAAAGAAGGACATGAAATGAAGAGAAAGAAGGACATGAATTGAAAGGTTTGATTCAACAAGAAGTCCTAACTACCTTAAATATATATGCAACCAACACAGGAATACCCAGATTCATAAAGCAAGTTCTTAGAGACCTACAAAGAGATTTAGTCTACCACACAATAATAGTTGGAGATTTCAACACTCTACTGACAGCATTAGACAGAACACTGAGGCAGAAAATTAACCAAGGTATTCAGGACCTGAACTCAACCCTGGAACAAGTGGACATGATAGACATCTACAGAACTCTCCATTCCAATCCAATATACTACACATTCTTTTTATCGGCACATGGCACATGGTCTAAAATCAACTACATGATCTGACATAAAACAATCCTGATCAAATGCAAAAGAACCACAATCATACCAACCGCTCTTTCATGCCACAGCACAATTATAATAGAAATCAAGACTGAGAAAGTGCTTAAAACCATACACTTAAATATAAATTAATAAACCTGCTACCAAATGACTTTGGAGTAAATAATGAAAATAAAGCAGACATTAATAAGTTTTTTGAAACTAATGAGAACAAAATACAACATACCCGAATCTCTGGGACACAGTTAAGGCAGTGTTAAGAGGAAATGTATAGTATTAAATGCCCACATGAAAAAGTTAGAAAGATATCCATTTATCAACCTAACATCACACCTAAAAGAAGTAGACAAGAAACAGCAAGTCAAACTCAAAGCTAGCAATAGACAAGAAATAACCAAAATCAGCTGACCTGAAAGAGATCGAGACATGAAAAGCTATTTATGGCATCAACACATCCAGGGGGCTTTTTTTTTT
>NW_012105464.1:607609-610451 GCF_000951045.1 Mandrillus leucophaeus
ATATAGATTATCTTGATTTACACATAAGCCATTTATTTGCTTTAATGGGAAACCTAAGAGAAATATCTATTGTGTCTATTTTGCAGAGGAGGAGTCACAGGCAAGAGAGGCATTAATCATGCCTCATTTACAAGGAGGAACTAGGGTATACCTGCTAGTAATGGTAGAAAACGTTGTTCAGCTGCACCTGATGAGGGAAGTAAGAAACCTTCTTTTCAAAAATGAGTAAGAATGTACAGAAAAAATTATTATGTGATGAGAAAATGATATGCATAAGGAATAATGCAGGCTGAATTTGTCTATAATTAAAATTTTTTATAAAAGTGCTTTTTCATAGGAATTGTTTTAAGCACTATAAGAGAGATAAAAATTTAACTGATATTATTCAAAGGAAAATAAAAAATTACGACTGGACTTGAGGGTATAAAGATACTCAGATTGGAAAGGAAGACGGGAAACTGTCGCGTGTGTGTGTGTGTGTTTGATGGAGTCTCGCTCTATCGCCAGGCTGGAGCGCGGTGGCGCCATCTCAGCTCACTGCAACCTTCGCTTGCTGGGTTCAAGCGATTCTACTGCCTCAGCCTCCCTAGCAGCTGGGACTACAGACACGTGCCACCAGGCCCAGCTAATTTTTGTATTTTTAGTAGAAACCGGGTTTCACCATGTTGGTCAGGCTGGTCTGGAGTTCCTCACCTTGAGATCCGCCTGCCTTGGCCTCCCAAAGTGCTGGAATGACAGGCATGAGCCACCACGCCTGGCCTGAAACTATCTTTATTCACAGATGACATCATCATATATATATAGAAAATTCAGTGAAATCTACAAAATGCTACTGAACATAATAAGTGAGTTTACCAAGGTTGTATGATACAAGATGGATATACAAAACTCAATATTTATATATGCTGACAACAAAAAATTGGAAATTGCAATTAAAAAACAATACTACATATATTTGTATGAAAAACAATAGGAAAAATCTGTAGAGAAAAAGATTCGAAAGACACATACACTAAAAATGAAAAATCACATAAAGAAATGGAAAGATGTACCTTCCTCAGTGGTCAGAACATTTCCTACTGGTAATATGCCAAGTATCCTCAATTTGATCTGTAGATTCAACAGAATCCTAATCAAAATCCAAACAGGACTTTTTTTGAAGACATAGACAAACCGATTTTAAAATTTCTATAGAAACTCAACGGACCTAGAAGAACCAACTTTGTAAAAGAACAGTGTTAAATAATTAGTACAGCCTAATTTCTAGATTTATTATAAAGCTAAAGTAACCAACAGAGTGTGAAATTTGTGTGAGAGAAAAATCAATGGAAGAGAAAAGAGTGCCCAGATATTGACCTTCAAAAAATATAGACAACTGATATTCTACCCTTTTCCAAATGTAATTCCGTGGAGAAAAGATTGTCTTTACAAAAATAGTTCTGAAATTATTAGATATAGGTAAGCAATAGGTACGTTTTTAAAATAAAAACTTGGATCTATATCTTGTGCTGTTTACAAAAATTATAACACTTAAATGACAAAAAAATCTTTGTGACCTTTGGATAGACCAAGTTTTGCATAGATACATCAAAAGAAGCACAATCCCTAAAAGAACAAATTGATACATTGGACTTCATCAAATTAAAAAACTTCTCTTTGACACAGACAATGAAAGAGCAAAATCAAGGGCGAAGTGAAAAAAATTGCAAATCATATATCTGATAACCTATTTACATCTAGAACACAGCAAGTATTCTCAAAACTAAATATGATATCCAGCAACACAATTTAAAAATGGGGAAAAAATCCACAGAAACTTCAACCAAGGAGAGATAAGGATGGCAAATAAGCATATATAGAGATGTTCAATACCAGTAGTCATTAGGAAACGCAAATGAAACCCAGAATGAGATTCCACTACACACCTGTTAGAATCCGGGCTGCGCAGGTGGCGTCAGTGCTGCCCCGCCTCCAGGAAGGAACCTGGGCTGCGAGTGGCTGGCGGTCTCCTAGCGACTAGAGCGGCAGGGATCAGTAGCCGCGGAAACTGGAGAGGTGGCACCCCAGCGAGGGCCACCATGGGGGACCAGAGGCGGCTGGACCGGCCGAGGCCCCCGGGCATGGACTCCAAGTCCTCGTCCTGTGACAAACAGCCTTCCAAGTGCTTCGCGAAGCGCAAGCACAGACGTCTGAGGTTCCCGCCCATGGACCCTCGGAACCGGGTATTTGTGACGGAGGGCGTGGACGACTTCCGCTATGGCAGTCGGTCTCCCGAAGGTACGCTCGTTTGTCGCCGTGACGAGTTTTTACTCCCCAAAATATCTCTCAGAGGTCCCCAAACTGACCCCAGGGGCAAGAAAAAAAAGCTGCGCAAGAAAGCGGCCCTATTTTCCGAGCTCTCACCAGCCCAGCCAACAACGAAGGCGTTCGTAGAGGGAGTGGAAGCCCAGCTGACGGCCAAGCGTCCCTTGGCCATGAACTCCAATCTGGGAGAAGATATGCCTCCAGATCCACTACGGGTGCTGAAACCGCTGGATCCTGAGAGGAAGCTGGAGGACACATGCGCTTGTAAGGGCCGGGAGAAGACAACCGAGGTACCCACCGAGCCTGGTAAATACCCCTGTGGGGAATTCTGCCCGCGGCCTCCCGAGACTCCGGTGTCCCATCTCCGCCTGGAGCTTCCCAAGACCCCGGTGTCCAGTCTCCGCCCAGAGCCTCCCAAGACTGGAGCGTCCCATCTCCGCCCAGAGCCTCCCAAGACTGGAGCGTCCCATCTCCGCCCAGAACCTCCCAAGACTCGGGTGTCCCGTCTCCGCCCGGAGCCTCCCAAGACTGGAGCGTC